>NC_052502.1:77802686-78032923 GCF_016617805.1 Bactrocera tryoni
TTTCATTTTAATTTTTTAAAATATTTTTTTATTTAATTTTTTTAAATATTTTTTTTTTAATTTTTTTTAATAATTTTTTATTTAATTTTTTTAAATTTTTTTATTTAATTTTTTTAAATAATTTTTTTATTTAATTTTTAGTTATTTACTTAGGTTTTTTTTATTTACTTAAAATTATTTTTTTTTAATATACATATGTATATACATATGTACATATGTA
This sequence comes from Bactrocera tryoni, assembly GCF_016617805.1. Classification (NCBI taxonomy): domain Eukaryota; kingdom Metazoa; phylum Arthropoda; class Insecta; order Diptera; family Tephritidae; genus Bactrocera; species Bactrocera tryoni. Next base: position 77,802,907 of record NC_052502.1, read on the forward strand.
TATATTTTTGTGTTCTTTTCTATACCGCTTCTTTCCAACTGCATTTGGCAAAATCTGCCATCACTCAAAGCGTGCCGGCGAATACTGTAAATACATAAAATTAAAACAATTGAAGAATTTGTGTTAAAAGCGAAGCAATTTTACTTACAAATGTCGCTCATTGACAAAATACATATGAAATTGGATCTTACTTTTTTTCAACAAAAATCTTAGTAAATCTTAAAGAAAAATATAGCAGTTTACTGTGAAATGCATTACACTAGCAATCTAAGCAAAAAAAAAAGAATATTGAGTAATGCGCAACTGAAAGAAAAATGTAAAAAAAATATCTCTCAAAAAAGTTTATTTTCAAAATTTTTGAAAATGTTTCTAATTTAAAGCGTGTTTATTGCGCGCTTCAATATTTCACTTCCAAACATTTTAAGTTTAACGAAAACAGCAAAAAAGTATTATTACGTACACATAAATATATACAAAACATATGTGTACATACATACATACATACATATTTAGATATGTACATATATTTTGAAATGAAACAAATTATTAAAAATGTATGTGTGCTACACTTTTTTATGTACAGATGTCCTCATTAATTTCTAAATTGTGTTTAAAAAAAATATGTATTAATATTTAATTTTTTTTACCAACTTTATTATTGTTTTTTTATAAAAATATTAAAAATGCTTTTAGATTGTTTTACATTTTTGTTATTTATATAATTTAATTTTTATTTTTTTAGTTTTAATTTTATTTTTTTTTTTTAAGTTTTTATATTTTTATTTTTTTATTTTATTTTTAAAATTTTTTTATTTGTATAAATTTATTGTTAATATTTTTCCTTCTTTTTACATTTGTTAATTAAAAGTTTTAAAATATATATTATGTAATTCCAAAATTATTTAGTTATATTAATAATTTTTAAATCGTGGTATTTAAAAAAAAGCAAATGTATTAATCCTTAAAATTTTTGTATAACAATTTTATTATTATTGTTTTTGTTTATTTGTTTGTTTTCCTTAAAAATTTTTCCTTTGTTTTATAAAAATTGTTCATTCAATTTAAATTTTTATTTTTATTTTACATTTTTAATTAAAAGTTTTAAAATATTTTTTTATGTAATTCCAAAATGGTTATATTTGAAATGTTACGGTTTTTGGTTTCTAAAATTTTTTTATTATATGTTTTTATTCATTTCAGAATTTATTTTTTTATCTGTTTATATTTTCAGGTCTCATTTTATTTAATATTTTTCCGCTTATTCTTTTTCTTAGCCTTTTATCATTACTTAGAATAATTTGGACTTCTCATTTTAATATATTCTTTCCTTCATTTCTTAATATACAATTTTAAAATTTTTTACATTTTGCAAAAATTTTTTTTTTTTAATTTAAAAGTAATAATTGCACATAGTGCATGAATTACCATCTGCAGTCTTCCCAAGTTTGCGTTCTTATTTTAAACTTTACAAATATCTGCCTTTTCTAAATAATTCTCGAACTAATTTTTTAGTCGAAATCGTTATTTATTTACAATAAACCTCTACACTTTAATTTTGTGAGTTTTACAAATTTCTTCCTTTCCTCTGTGGCTTGTTTTTCAAGTCACCCTCTAATATACATATAAATAAAAAATGTAATTTTTTTAATATAAAAACTGAACAGCAAAGTTATATTTTCCGCTGTTCGCGGCAATATTTGATTTTTTTATACACATTAGTTTGTAGTTAAAAAATTTTAATATTAAAAAAAAAACAAAAAACAAAAAAACACTTTTAAATTAGTTTTGTAATCAGTAATCTTAAGGCGCTAACCAGACTATGCGAATTCTACAAATACAACAAAGAAAATAAATAGGTTAAAATTACTAAAACAAAATACCGTTACATATAATAAATTCAATAAACATAAACTCAAATAGCAATAATATAATTAACAAGAAAAAATTAATAAAAATTTAAACAAAAAATCGCAGTTTGCATGGTTTATATAAGCTCTTGTGAAATAAGTGTTTTTAAATTTTAAAATAAATATTTGTGATTATGCGTAATTCAATTTAGCGATTTAAAAGCTACGCAACAGACTTTGGCTTAACCACGGAAGTGATTTGAGGGCGAAACAAAACGAGAAATTGAAAGAAAGCTTGTAAAACACCGTTATTTCGATGAAAAATAATAAAAGCGGTTCAAGAACTTGAATTACAACAATCAATTTCTGTAACAAAATATACCACCATACGCAAAAACACAACGGAGAGAAAGGTAAAACTCGAAATGGTTGAGAGAATTTGAAAAAAGTTTCTAACTAAGCGCTGCTTTCTTTACAGAGGCTCTATCAAAGCTATGCAAGACACTTCAATGTAGACACGATCAATATTTTCGATCCACAATCAATATTCTCGATCCACAATCAATATCGTTTTGAAGCCCAAAGGTTATGCGAAGCCCAATAGAAAATAATTACAAAAAGCCATGGCATAAATTTTCTATGAAGAGAGATCGTGAAGCTGTTCAAATTACAACTAACTCACTGAGCGATTCACAAGTAACTCTTAAATGCGTGTTGTTCGTAGTCGTATCTCATTAGAGTCATTTAGCCGAACTGACTAGTAGATCGAGGCTACTTCAAGAAGGTCGTAAAATAAGTTGAAATTGGTCAGCAGCTAGATACATGAGAGAATTCTGCGACCTTGACGTCCGAGTCACGACATACCGTTCCATGTTACCGGAATTGACCCAGATTTTATCCCGCCAAGGCCTGTTATTTGGGGTTGGATCGGTAAGTTTTTACTTCCAAATCATAAAAAGTGTTTTACATGGTACGCGTTTTAAACCGAAACCGATCTAAAGTAGTATTCTCGGATGTTGCGAATGCTTCCCAACCTCAAGGATCGATATGAGTTAGCTTAAAAGGATGGATCAATATCGGTCTACATAAATGCCTGTTTCAAATAACAGTATCTTTGAAAGCTTATCAGAGATAAATATTAGTTTTCAAAAACTCGGATCCGACTACTATGGTTCTAAAATTACTTACAACATAAAAAGCGGATAGTGGTGAGCGCTCCAGGCGTTACTGTCCGCTTCACGGCACAGCAGCCACCTAAGCAAGGTAACCAGTTTCTGCATTCCTGCCAAAACCTCGGTTACCCTATTTACAAACTGGACGAATCTGTCTTTCCGTCGATGATGTTAAAATTCCGACCGTGAAGAGCCCAAAAAATCAAATGACAGTCTACACTCTTTTACTTTGCATGCAATCACGATTGTCACAAACGTACAAAGCCGCAACAAGATCCTCAAGTCACTAGCCGGCAGCACTTGGGGCAAAGACAAAAAGACGCTGTTGAATACATAAAAGGCAATCGGACGGCCGCTCATCAAATACGCTACCCCAATATAATCATCGGAATTCAGCAAGGCCCAGATAGAGAAGATACAGACTTGCCAGAATACGGCACTCCGAACCAGAAAAGGATGCTTCCCATCGATAATCTACAGAGTGAGGTCCGCATGCTCCCTGTAAAGAAGCATAACAGACTCCTCTCCAAGTCATTTGCATGAAGCGGAGCCGCCTCCTAAAAATATTAGAACATTCATTCAACACGTCGATGAACTGGATCAATATACCGACCAAGTTGCGGACACTACCAACTTCCGACTCGCTCAGAACGCCAATCACAGTGGAGATATTAACACCTCCATTGACTACCTCTCAGTGAATGGCGTACTCGGAATCTAAACACCACCTATTGCGGAAGAATAACTAGTATTGCCGTGTGAAACAAGAATGACCCTAGTACAACAATACCTTTCGTTCTAAGTATTGTAGTATCCTGGGGTATGGTACTTATCCATAATAGAGCCTGACATGCAAAATCCATATTCTGCTTGCAAAGAGCCCCCGCATGACATAGTCCGAACCCGTCGATACAGCCCGATTCCTTAGCCTCCCGTCAAGCGACTTCGATGATGGTTAACTTATTTCTTTCTCTCAAGCAGGGTTTGAATAATCGTTGCAACAACAAATAAAACAGAATTGGCTTCCACCAACGGCGTATTTTCAGCATTCTAAAAATTTAATAATTATTTTATTTTGCTTAATTTTAAATTCATTCCACCGAAACCAAAAGAAATCATCAATCAATCAATTCTCTAAACTTAAGAAAAATCACCACAATCTCTTAACAAGACGCGTTCAAAAAGCAGGGGGAATTCACCTTCAAGAGCGTATGAAAAATTTCCCTTGCGCGCTGGGAATATAAGTGTGAGTGTGAAAGAGATAAAAGACTGGTGCGTGGAGAAGCAGTGAGCAAGTGTCTGCCAGCTGACACCTGCTTGGGCAACAGCACTTGGGGGTTGGCGGTCAAACCGCAAAACAACAAGTTATGAAGCGTGGAATGGAGCGCCACTCATGAAGGTATTTAATTTTACACATGAAATGCGCCATTTTGCTAAAACGCTTTGTGTACTTTCCCCACACACGTGCTCTGCCACCCTTTACGCAGGCGTTGGTCTGCTCGCTTATCCTTTTTTTCGCTTTTCTTCGTCATTTTGTTGCTGCTGGCTGTTAATTAAGTTGTTGCTTTGGTTTGCTGTTTATATTTTTTTTTAATTTTTGTGGTTACGTTGTTAAAAGGGTGCTTTCTCTTCCCTCCTGCTGTTGAGCGGTGCTCTCCTGCACATCTCATTAAAGGCTTAGTGGCGTTTTAGGCGCTCTTTACCGTTACACCTGCGTCGCATCTAGGCAGCTGTGGTTTATTTCTGTAAAATTTTGCCCAATAAAAGTGTCTACGTTGACAGCTGGTGATGGATGGAACGCGCTACGGTGATGGACGATGATGAGTTGACGAAAGCAGGATTAAGCGACTTTATGAATTCATCTCTAAGAGTTGTAGAGTGGGGAAAGGATTAGGTTGCTTTGCGCTCAACTGCTTTAAATAGATTTTTAATTTCCATTATTTCAGGTCGCATATACTCCTTCTCTTTAGCGCCATTGTGCTGAAACTTCTTCGCACCTTTTTATTATTAAAAATCATAAATTGCCTATAACGGGTATGAGCTGCGTCTCAGCAGGTCTCTTTTTATTGCTATTAAGTTGTAGGCAGTAAGTGCAACGCATTTGCGTACAACCTCCTATTCTCGCCTCCTATTTTTCCTCTTCATTTTCTTCGTTTCTCAACCAGTCCACAAGTCGTCTGCGGCCTGTGGCGGCGTCTAGCAGTTTTAATGAATACAAATTATTATCACGTGGCTGCCAGCTCCATTTTTATTTAATGTCTACATTTTTTTCTCTCTTATATATTGTACCTTAATACTTTTTTCTTTTGTGTTCGAGGCTGAGTTAAAGAACATGGCTACAGGGTGTACCTAAATAGACTCAACAAAAGTTTTGACTTTTTTTTTAGAACTATTTGATAAAACTCCAATTTGTTGTTGCAGCGGCAGCCTCGGACAACGTGCTGCTTCGGCATGGTAGCACCATAGAGAAAGGGGTGTTAGATGCGTCGGTTTCAAAGAGCATGCAAAGAGGTGATTAGAGTTATGCAGGGACTCATTGTGAGAGCATATATATTTCAATTCTGGATAAATAAGAGTTTAACCTGATTCAATTTCCAGAGGGATGTTGGGCAAGGGAAGCACTTTAGATTGGCAAAGCAACTTAAGCTTTTCATCTGTAATGGGTGGGAGTTTCAATTCATGGATGCCATTTACTCGGAGGGATTCAGTGAAGCTGTTATTAGCTCCGCTGTGAATGGCGTTCAATTTCTGTCTGTAGTTTGTTGCGTTCGTAGTATGGCCGGTAAATTGTAATATGGGAAACAGGATCGACCTCCCCGCCTGTTGAAAAAGGCAGAACTGAACCCTTTTATAAGGAATAGAGGAGAAAATTCGTAGATTTGATTCCGAATGGTTCCCATTAACAGATTCATTCTTTTGTTCGCATCTATAGAAAGCTCCGTTCTTGTATCTAATATAAAAGTGAAGAGATCTTGGGCAGTGAGTTAGCAAATATGTATGTTCGGAAAGCTTTTTCTTCAGAAGAGGATGCAAAACACTTTCCATCTGTTACTACCTATAAGTCTTTTGGTCTAGGTTAGCCACCTTTTGGAGGAACGAAACAGTATAAGGGTGTACATTAAGCTACAAACGTCCTAAGTCCTGTGGCCATCAGCTCCGTCTAACGCCTCGTACCTTTTTCCGCATCATTAGTGTTTATTCAGCCTCTAAGAAGGAAGCAAAAGACTACCGCGGATGTGCTGCGTCGAAATTTTCAAGAAAAGTAAAAAAAAAGCAACAAACTCATAAGTAATGTCAGTTAGACTTTAAAAGAACACACATAGTCTTAATTAGACGTGTATTGGTTGTAGTGCGGCACAGCCATCAGGAGTTTACTCTATTAAACCTTAACCTCATTTGCATTTTAAGTCTTATTTTTACGCTGATCTCATATCACAGTTGCATCTTTAAACATCTCTCGATTAAATTTTAAGGCCTCTGCATGGCGCGTAAATCCTTTTGCGGTACTTTCGGTTTAATACTGTTGGTGTTGTTGTAGAGTCTTTTAATAAAGCGTATAATTTACACGGCGCGTTTAATGCGATTTTGATGATTCCATCATGTCATATTACAGGCGAAAATTACACCAATACACATACAACAACAACAATAGCTGCAACAACTAACAACAGCAACAATAGCAACAAAAGCAACAGCCATTGAGCAAACAACAAATTAAATGCCTCGTATTTACAACGCAAAAGTCAACAAAATTTACAAAGCAACAAAAACAACAACAAGAGCTACAGTAACGTGCGGCAGTGTACTGCAAACAACAAATAAAGCTGTAAAATTTCCCAAGGGGGCGGCAAACACCGAGGCATACTTAGCGCTGCAAACAAGTCGTTGCTTTGTATTCGGCTATTTAACGCCTTAAATGATGAACTTTACGCCCGTCGAGGCGCAACTAATGCGGCTGGGGCGGCGCTGCTGTGGTGGTGGGTGTTGTTGGTGGTTGCATGTTTGCGCTTGGCTGTTGACACTGTAACAGTTAAAAAGCCAATCTTTCCTTTCTCCAACAATCTTCGCCCGTGTGGTTGTTGCTGCTGTTGTTGTTTGTGTGAAAAACTCATAAACACTTTTGGTGCACAAATTGAAATCTGGCATTTATTCTCTTTGTTTTTGATGTGAGAACTCATGCAGCGCCAGTGGGTGGCCGCACGGACGGACGGACGAACTCACGAAAAGGCGGGCACACGAATTCACTTACAAGCATTATGATGCTGTAGACACGTGTAACTTTTTGGAAGGGTGCTGTGGCGTGACCCCTCAACCAGCGCTCAGCTGACGCAAACTCATTTAAGCATTCATGAGCGTATGCCACACGTCCGACGGCTGTCAACACTGTGACATTTATATAAGATTCACTGCCACACAAACACGCGAAGAGCTCTTTGTACATGAAAACACATATTGGACGCAAAAGAGCACTGTGACGAGTTGAAGACAGCGAAAGAATCAACAAACTTCCAACAAATGATCTCCTGTAAGGCTGACCAATGCCAGGCAGCAGGCGAGAAGCTCGTGTTGCTTTTGGAAACCTCTAGATATTGGACTGACTACGAGTTCGATTTCGGCATATCCGGGAGCTAAGCCTAACACGCCATTATATATGGTCGTATCCCGTCGAAGCCACTCTCATCTTGAATATACTGCTAGAGGGATAGACAATTGTTTTCTAATAGTTATTCATTGGTCGGATGCATTTGCGGTTTCCACTACATCAGACTTTGTAACTTCGCAACTGGCCGAATTCGGATACATATTTTTATATCCTGAACTTAATATACGCTAAGTTTGCCTCGAAGTTTGTAAGACCCAAAAGGAAACGTCAGAGACCCTATAAAAGATAGTTATGTAAATAATTAGCGGGACGAGTTGTGTAAATTTTGCCATGTACGTCTATCTGTCCATCTCTCGAGTTGCCGCGAGAAACGAGAGTGACCCTTGCGCTGTTTCGTTCTGGATCTGTAGCAGGTTAAACTCCTACTTATCAAGAATAGACCTCGACATATCCAACATATGTCCTGCGTGCAATAAGTCTCCGCATGACAGTGGCCACCTCTTTGCATGCCCCTCCAACCCCACTCATCTGACACCCTTTTGTCCGACCCCGTCGAAACAGCACGTTTCTAGGGCATCCCATTAGATGACGTCGACGATAACCTAGATAATCCTTACCATCCTAACGGGGATTAGATAACCGTTAGAACTTTAATAACAACATCTGTCCATCTCTCTGTCAGTTTATACGCGAAAAACTGAGGGTCTAGAGTTCTTGAGTTATCGATATGAAATTTTGTAGACGTTGTTTCCTTTCCAGACGCTATTTGTCGGAATTGGCGATATCGGATAGCTCCCATACAAACTGAACGATCGGAATCAATAATATTTTTTCTTGTTTTGGGTTAGTTTTGCTTGATTTAAAGTATTTAATTTTTGTGTTTTCTATATCTAAATTTAATATTGGCTTATAATTTTTTTTATTTCACTTTACATATTTCAGTTGTGCAGTTATCTTATCTGATCAAAAACTTGTTGAGAATTGTTGTCCTCCAATGAAGTTTTCGCATAAGCGATAGGTAAAAATAATTTAATTAATTTATTTTTATTTATTTATTTTTTAATTGTATTTTTCATTTTATTTTAGTTAATGCTGCATATTGTAAATACAGCTTAAATAAACGAAACCGTCTGGTAACCGCCTAAGCTAGCCTTCATCAACTTCACCACTTGGCAGCACTGCACTTTGACAAGTCAATAAAAGTGTAACTGTTGAATGCCGTTAAGTGAAAAATTGAACCGCAATTTTAAAAAAATCTGCGATTTCAGCACAGCGCAGCTAATTTTCAATGTAAGTACACACAAATATACAAACATATACGTATATAATATAGTTAATAAATGTGTTGGAAGTGTGTGCATAAGCAAACCACAAATCTGTAAATAATCGCCAGCTTATCGTGGCTGCCGCGTGCGTTCGCGCCCGTGTCCGTGCTTTACATAAAAATACAAGTTACAAATGACCCAGATCTCGTTTTTGCGATAACAATTTGATACACCTAAATATGTATTTAATAAATAACCAGCCATCGAAGCTATTAAACGGGTGTAATCGGTGCACTGAGCATATTGCGGAGATGCTAATCCCTTTATGAGCGCGTCACACACCCCATTCGGCAGGCATTCAAGCATCACCATGCACCCGCCGGCCGAACCAAGGACCGAGTGGCGTAGCTCATTATTTGTTTATGATTTATGCGCACATTTATGGTTGGTGTGCAAGGTGGAGTGGTGGCGCGTTGGTAGTATGAATTTGACCAGCTCTACGTACTATATATACGAGTTTTTTCATGTTGCTGACGCCTTACATGCATATGCTTTTTGGGAAAATTCTACCGTTTCTTATATGAATAAATATGCATTGGCGTCGCAAAGTGGCCAGGCATGTCCAAATGCTTGTGGCACTTTTATTTAACGCGCGTGTTTGTCCTTTACGTTTTGTGCATTTAAGCGGAAACTATAGATAAATGTTTTTATGGCTGAGCAATATCAGATCGGTATAGAAATCAATGCATGAAGATGAGTGGGTTAGCGTGATTTTTGGGAGTATTTTGCAGAGTAGTGGTGTAAAAGCATACAAATTTCGTCCGTTTCTGCACTAGGATTTGCACTTCATTGCTAAGTAAATGAATTCTTGACATTTTTATGATTTATATGAAATGCTATGAACATACGCTGGTCAATTTTACTCAAGTGTGCGGGCATGGGTCAGCAAAATTTGAGAAATTCATAAGTGAACTTCAGCTGACCGCAATGAAAAGGCAGTTTGCAGGACACTTCTTATTCTGGGAAGCGCTAACGGTGTGGTGAGCGATAATTTTTGAGAAATGACTTCCCGACTAATGGATTTCAATTAGCGCGCATGCAAAGTGGTGGGAAAATGTCATCAAAACTTAAACTAAAGCTTTACTTTGTAAATTAAACCACTGAAGAATAGTTGATTACCAACCTTGTATGCTTAGAGTGGAAAAATAAAATAAAAAATTTTGTTGACGGTGCTTGAACTGCGTAACTTCGTACCAGAAAAGCAGTCGAAGATTGACTGTTGGCGCTCAAAATTGCAATAACTCAAGCTTCGACCAAAAACATTATTAGCATATTAAAGCATGGACTTTATGACGCAGCGTGTGCTTCTGTTAGCTCATCAAAGGGCAAAAAATGGATTAAAAAAAATTGTCGCACGCGAGCAAACGCACTCAATTGCCGATGAACGTAATATTTCCGGCCAAAAGTTCAAGTTGCTGTTGTATCACTGAGCACCATGCCATTCAATGTTGTAGGAAATTAAATAAGAAAACAAGCGGCATGCAACAATGATTGAATTATAGCAAGCATGGTCCATAAGTGTACGGACGTACGGAAACATGTAAGCTGCCGAAATCACTACCGAATCACTTCCTCAGCATGTCAGCAATACAAAACATAATCCGCACGTACAAAAGAAGAATGTGCAACTAAAAAAAATGTATTAACTTAAAGTAGCATTGACTGTCATACGTCCAGTCAAGCCATCCGGTCAACACTGTTTCCGTTTTCGAAACACAAATACACACAAATAGTGTACTAACAAAATGTTTGCCATGCTGCGCGTAGAGAAAAGGTCAATGGCGATAAAGACGATTTGTTGTCAATAATAAAATAATAAAAATGTATCTAATTTCCTATCCAATAAGTGGCACAATGACTGCGATACAAATAAAGTCGTAAAGCAGCGAATCAACTAATAAAGAGAGCAGCATGACAGCGGGAGGAAAAGAAATCAAAGTATGTATGAATGACAAAAAATGCTGAAGAACGGACTTTTCAAGTCAAAAGGCGCGATATGTTTAGGAAAGTGGATCTGTAGAAGAGTGTAAAGTTACGAAAAATGAGTGTGTATTAAAAAGAAGATGGAATGGAAAGGAAAGTGTGAGCGAACAACTGACGATATCACTGTAGAAGGGAAAACTGGTATGCCTTTTAACTTTTCTTGCTCGAAAGTTGTTAATATGAAATACTTACGAAAATTGCAGTTTGTAAAATAAAAGAAATAAAAAGAAAAAAATCTTCGCTAACCAACTTTGAAGTTCTTCGTATAGATTAGTTGTACAAAATGTTCTGAAATATCAAGCTTCAAAGCTTTGTACTCCACAGTTCTTCGTACACACCTAGGATATAACCTCAACTTAAGGTTAGCAATATAGATCCTACTGAAATGTCAATACGGCTGTGATTCATTCTCATCTCACAGTATCCACTATCACGCAAAAATTTTCCCAGCTTTCCTATGTCGCACTGAAAACAATTCCCACAACTCATTTTACATTAAGTGTTGCTGAGTTGACTTTAATGGAATCATCGCGTGTGTTGCACATGCCACACAGCCATATTGAGCTAGATATGCATATGAGTACATTAAAACATCCATTTAAATATTGCCTCGCATGATTTGCATATCATAACAATAAACGAAATGAAAGTGTAATGTAATATGATATAAAAATCCAAATAAAGGGCTGTTGTGCGCTGAAAGCATTAAACAAATCAAAATCAAATTTTGCACTTTCACATGACCTCGCTGGCTAATTTCGTGGTTGAACAAAGCCCAATAATGCAGCAAGGGCAATAAATAAGGCAGTATAAAAGCAATGATAGTGAGGGCATACTTCCCACGCCAGCGATATGCTAATTGAGACACTTAGGTTCAGAGGCGTTGAACCCGAAAATGTCAAAATATCGAATGGAGGGAGCCGCTAATAGAAAAATATGAATTTACATAACTCCTTCGAGTCCGCATAGCGCGACATGTGTAAATGTAGCCGGCAAGGTGACACCATTTGCAGCGCGACGTTTACTAGCTGCGCTCCAGTCGAAGTCAAAAGGTGAAAGTCAGCTCACGTGTCGCACTGTTCACTCGCACCTACGACAATTTTATGTATGGCTACCTCAGAAGTATACAACATGAAGGGGTTCAGCGCAAATCAATCGGTGGGCTCAACAATCAGAATAAAAGAAATAAACAACTCAAAACAAATGTCGCACACAATATAAACAACGCCCTCACAAGCTTGTCCTACAAGTAATATTGAGCCGTAGAAGAGCATAACCAACAGAAAACAAACAAATAATAATACACGGTCACAACAAATTATCATGACGGCATATTGTCTCATATTTCACTGCCGACAGCTACCTTTGGTGTCTTTATTTTGTGTGTGAGTGTTTGTTGGTGAACGCCAACCCTTCCGCTCATGCAACGCTTCACTCGTTGCGTATTGCCGTTTTCGACGGCAATTTAAGGACTTCCGCTACGCGGCTGCCGTTCGACGTTAATTGTTATTTTAGCTATTAGACAAGTCAATAAATAAATAATTTGTGCATTTGTGCAATGCTTTAACATGGTTACCAGAGATCTTGGCGGAAAGCAGCGAAACCTTGACACCGTGAACTGTCGGCATGCAATCCCAAGTTGAGGAGTTATTCTTCATGGTTTTATGGTTTGAAAAGAGTTGCTTTTTTCCTAACTATAGCTGCGTTTATGTTTGTTAAAAATTTACCGCATTAGACTTCTTCAATCGAAAAATCCGCAATTAATCTTGCTAGAACTCGTGTAAATGCTCGTCGTTAAGGTTTTTTTACTCGGGAGACCTGAGCAAGTGAGTGGTAGAAGACTACAGAAGTATTACTGACGGTATCAGAAAATTTCCCAGGACTTATAATATATTAAAGTAAATAAACTGATACTCAGTTAAAAATTAGATGGTAACTTGCCCTATACTATCCAGTAATATTGTATAAACTTATAGGATGAAGTGATGTGCAGAAGTTCACGCAAGTGAGGAAAGTTCATGATGGCCATAAAGGATTCTTTTACGTATGGCTCAACCGGCTTACGACTTCCGGTCTTTGACCAAGTATCCTCTGGGTAGCCAAAGAACATCCGTTTGAAGGCGAGCTAAAGTGAGAAGGCTAGTCATCACTCCTGAGGGTTGTGCGCTGGGTTTGGAACCCGCCACGTAAAAAACGCCCCCAATGAAAAATTACCAACAGCCTCGGAAGAGAAGCGATTACCGCATTCGAATGGAACGACGATATACGACGACATTGACATACTTCAGCGAATTAAAAGACAGCGGCTACGCTGGCTATGTCATGTCCGAATGGACGAAAACACTCCAGCTCTGAAAGTTTTCGACGCAGTTCCCGCCGAGCAGAAGAAGAGAAAGACCTCCACTCCGTTGGAAAGACCAGGTGGAGAAAGACCTGGCTTCACATGGAAACTTCAATTAGCGCCACATAGCAATGAGAAGAAACGAATGATGCGGTGTTGTTAACTCGGCTATAACCGCTTAAGCGATTTCCACGCCAATTAAGAAGAAGAAGAATATAAACTAAACTTAAAAATAAACTTAAGAAAAGTGAAAATGCATTAAAAGCACCAAAAATCAGTGAGCCCTATCTGCGAATATTTCCCACTACTTCCAGCCAAGTAAACCCAAACAGAATGATTTAGTCGCCAAGCCGAAAAATATGAAAAATGTCAAAATTAAATAACTGATAATTTATTAGCGGACCTAAAGCAATTACAAATGACGCGAGTAAAGCCAAAAGCACAAGACCAGCCATTGTTGTTGGCCATTTTGGCCTGTGTGCAAAAAAAGAACGTATAATGGAATAAAAGAATTATGACGGGTCACTTAAATGCCAAAGATGCAAGAGAATGCGTTTGGCAGCGAATGTGAGATGTTGAATAGCAAAAAAATTGGGAGTGGCAGGCACCGGAAATTCAAAGGATTCAGTCCATTAAGTTCCGGAAGTGTGACAAAAACAATTGAGGCTGAAACAGCGGCTAGAAGTGATATTCAAGTATAAAATTTTGTTGAAATGTTTTGCAAATCGTTTGGACGAAGAAGGTAAATATTTGCATACGGCATATTTTATTAAAATGTATTTATCTTTTTAGAATACAGACGGAGTGGGACAAACTGCTTTGGCAACCGAATACAGAAAGGGTTCAAAAGTGGATTAGCGTAGGCGGGGATGAGTTTGAAGCATGTTGAAAAAATGTTGTAATTCACTGGGACGACTGGGACTAGGACTGGGAGAAATGAGTTTGTTTTAATGTAAACTGGGGATTTAACTATTAATCCACAATGGCTTGGTTAAGAACTTTTGAGAAAGTGGCGACTGAATGGGTTTGCGTCCAGACAATACTAATAATTCTCTTGAAATATTTCTCTCGTACTATTTTTTATTAATAAATCGTGTTTCTTTGCAGCTCGGATACCACAAAAAACTTAAAATAAAATAAATAAAAAGAAAAAAAATGCCAGATATAATTTACCGCTTTTCTCTTAATTTTAAATTACGCAAGTTTCTGCTACACTTCCGTTCGACATAAATCAGCGAATCAGCAAATACGACTTCCAAACAAAAAACCCACAAGTACAAAGTTTGCAGGACCAAATTCGCCAAGTAAAGCCATTAAAAGGCCAACGACTTCGCTCTAGCGCGCGGAACGGGTTAACAGCTGTCGGTTGAAGTGCTTTAAAACGCTCGATTAAATAGCTGTCAGCACATATGGACACTTCAGCAGCATTGACACGCTTCCTAATATGTTTAACTCTAGATTTGTGAGCCTTTCGTTCCCCACGCTCTTTTTTAAGCTCTAAACCACGAGTTTTCAATTTAAAATTGCAAAAAAATGAGCCACAAACGCCAGCGGCAACACGTAATAAAAAGGGAGTTGCTTTTCAAACCAAACCACAAGTCAAATGTATTTTTTTAAATTTAAATTTTGCGAAACACAAAAACGCGCACTTCCGCCTAAGTCGCGTTGTGCAAACATCGTCAAGTCAATTGCTTAATTTTTTCGGGTTGTTATCCTTTGGCATGTCGGCTATGGCTTTCACAATTCATTTAACAGGCGATTTCATTAGCTTAAGTGTAAGCAATACATTGGCTTGCTGTGGACTAAGCTTGATTGGCGGGGTGTGGTGCGAAGTGTTTTGTAAACTTTTGCAATAACGTCTGCACAACATCGCCTTTTGCTTTGCGTTGTTGAAATCACCCCCGCAATGTCAAAACAAACTATTTTCCATTTGCTGCCCTGCTCTCCTTACAGATCTTCGTTGATTATGCGATAACTGCGCTGCTACTTTGTACGCACTTTGCAACAAAATGCGCACACATATTTGGGTATTTATTGGTCTAAGGACTTTGGCAGTCACCCATCGATGTTGCGCTTTGCTTTCGCTGTTCGTCTCGCGCTCGTTACTCATGCCTGTTTTTCCGCTCAAACTATTTTTATTGCATATCCTGGCGTTTTTTATGCACTCAAGTGCTCGCAAACATATGTGTCATTCATTCACTTGTGCACCAGCCCCTTCCTGCTTGCGTTTCTAACGTATCCATAGAAAATCACGCTCAGCCATGGGCGTCTCTCAGACTATTAGTACTAATCTGAACAAATTCGATCATTAAGCACTCACCCTCCGCCCTCGTCACATGCGGGCGCACTAAAACAGCGGGTGAAAAGCAGAAAATCATTGCAAAAAACGCTTGCAAAAATTTGCGAAATATACTCGTTCGGGGCATAAAAAGTCCTTTGCTTCAATGAAATAAAAATAAACATAAAATATTGTCAATCAATTCAATTAGTAGTTGGCGGCCCATCCTTAGAAGCACACACAAACGTGCCCTGCAAAAAATTTGCTCAGCTCGTGCGCTAGTGATTTATGCGCTTGTGGACTTGTAATTTATGTGGTCAAGCTGAAGTCTAACGATGAGTTAGTGGACTGTCTAAAGAAAATTTAGTATGCTTTCGAATGGTGTGGGCGTTGATTTCTTGTTGGTGGGCGGGAGTCCAAAGGAGCGATATGTACATATGTACCATATTTATTCAGATACATGAGACCAACTGCTAAAGAGCCTCTCAATTAATTGTGTCGATTGAATCATGTTTGATCATTTAATTGTCTGAACTAGGCATAATTTACGTACTGCCAGCCGAGGAACGAATTAGTAGCAATGATGCCTTTATTCTTGAGACTATTGTCTCGATATCTGGACTTTTTGAAGAGGAGAGTAGCAGACCGCGTTACTTCTATTGTTCATCTAAATTCCGACCGTTGCGTGTGCGACAGAAGTCATATTCATTGTGTTCATTTTACAGCATTTTCTCTGCGTTATGGAAGTTTATAACGTCCGGCCTCAGTTAAGAGAACATCATTAGCTAGGAAGACAAATGCCACCACGTCCAGCGTAGGATTGTTGTTTGAATAGGATTGTTTTACTACCTCTATACTCCCAAACTTGTCCTTTGGTCCTCAAGAAGCCGTAGTAACTAAGAAGAATCAGTTATTCTTTTACCTCAGGCGAACTCAAGTCTCATTGAAAGACTCTTTAATATGATTGATTGGTTCTTGAATTGTAAACTGGAAGCTGAAAGATCAGATGGATTTCAAAATTGTGTTATTTGTGAAGTGGGCGTGGATTTTGTCCAGTGGCGTGGGGGGCGAAGGGGGCCGTCGCCCCGGGCGCAACGTCTTGGGAGCGGAAAAACGATCTTCGCTGTTTTTTAATATTCAGAAAAATACTTCTACAAATTTTTTTACAAAGTTTATTATAAAAGATAAAGAGAAACAAAAAAAATATTAATTTTTACTCGAATACTCTTCAGATTTTGAATTTGTCTTATATCTTTTGGCTTATATCTTTCTTAAAAATAGTGATAGAACATAGTAATAGAAACAGTTGAAGCATAGGGCAAACTGTGAGAGCGACATATTGCGACGTAGGAGTGACAAAAAAACAGTATCTTTATTTTTACTCTGTCGTCGCGAGGTGTCACTCTCACAGTTACCCTATGCTTTGAATGTAACAAATACTTTAATTTTTCCAAATTTTCAAAAATGGTATTTAAAAACTCCAATTCGGGCAAAAAATCCTGCAAATTGTGTCAAAAGTGTACAAGATATAGGGCGAAATGGGTTTTTTCTATGGCTTTTAATAAGATGTCTTGTAAATTTACTATCAATTTCCTCAAAAACCGTATTGTGAGAATTTTGGAACTTCAGAATTTGCGTGGCTTCCAGTTCCTAAATTTTATATAATTAATATCGAAGATATTTTGTATAAATTCACTTTTGACCCGAAACGATTCTATTACATATGGCTCAAGCAGCTCAGGACTTCCGGTCTTAGGCCAAGTATGCTCTGGAAAGCCAAAGAACATCCGTTTGAAAGCGAGCTAAAGTGAGAAGGCGAAACATCCCCTCCACAGGGTTGTACGCTGGGTTTGGGAACCGCCACGTAAAAAATGAACAGTAAAAAACAACATCCGATGAGAGATCCCCCTTTTGATACGACCATGGAAAACGCATGAAGGATTACGATTTAAGGGCATGTAGCTGGAATGTCCGGTCCTTTCATTGGAGAGGTGCCGCTGCCCAGCTTGTTGATGTTCTCGTTAGAGTGAAGGCTGATATCACCGCAGTTTAAGAAATGCAATGAACCGAACAAGGACTGAGGCAAGTAGGTCCTTGTAGTATTTACTACAGGGGCCATATAAAGGGGCACAAATTTGGGTGGTATTCGTGGTGGGAGAGAAACTCTGTCGTCGAGTACTGTGCGAAAAGAAGAAACGACTGGTGCGCTGTTGTTATCTCGGCTATAATCGCGTAAGCGGTGTCTACAACAGTAAAGAAGAAGAACAAGAATGTAGGAATGTCACGGTAATATTACCTACCGAATTAGTGTAGGTTCCGAGATTGATTTAATTGGGGCTCTCTCGTCATCTAATTTTGGCACCGACTCCTATAAGGCCCTCTCGTACCATCTTTTAATAGTTTTTACCAAAACCGTTACATGGGGAGTGGGTGGGATTATAATCCGAATTCCATGGTTTCTCTCTTTCTGAACTCATTTAGTGCAGTAATAAGTAGTTTTCCTTAATCTGTTTCCACTGTTGATGTTTTGCTGTCGCCTGAAACCCCTGACCGTCAGTTAGCTTCGGAGTCATTAAAATCCCAACTAATTAGTTGTGCTTTCCCGCAGTAAGATTTATCATTTTAATGTACGAATTCACACGCGTCCACATGTCAGCGGTGATTTCGAAATGAGGCCACAAAACAAAGCACCAAAACCAACTACAATTACATTACAAGCCTACGATTGTTAAAGCAATGTAATTAGCTGGCTGGTAAATTGCAGAAAAGTGGGCACTGGGCGGACAGACGGCAAAGCGCTGCCGTTAAAATGGCATTAAACCACCGGCGGTGAGCTCAGTGAGAACGCCTTCTAAACCAACGCACGGGGGGATGTAGCATCTCCGCAATAACCACCAACACCCTCCAGTCAGTTTGTTGCGGCTTTGATGGGCTTTAAAATGTTTTACATTTTCTACATATTGCCGACAGAGCACACGACCGCGCGCTCGGCTTTCCGCTATGCGCAGTCATTAACCACCTCGCCAGCTGCGGCAAAGCGGCGTTTTTGCCGACGGCCGATTGCTCAATTTGATTTCATTTCGGCAATTTCTCATTTTCATAGTCAATTAAGTCAATCACACGCCCTTTTAGCCACCTTTTCAGGTTGGTCGCACCGTGTTGCCGCTGGAGCGGTGGGCGCGCTTGAGCACTTCCGCTGCGGCTATGCGACTGCCGCGCGGCGTTAATTCGCGCTTCGACGTTTATTGCTCAATTTCAGCGGTTTCCACAAAAACAACAACGCTACTGGCTTACAAATTTTTATTAAAACTGCGTGTTGTTGTTGGCGCGCGTGGCAATCGAAGTGAGGGTGGGTCCTTTTAGGCCGCGTAAGTTCCGGTTGCTACGCGCCAGGCGAAAGTGTAGCGTTAATGAGTTTGTGCGTGTGTGCGCGCGGGCGCTCGTGTATGCACCTTTTGCCTTTTCGCTGCCGACGTGTGGGCGCGCTCGCTGGCGATGACAACAGCGAAACATTAACAACAAGCCATGAATAGTCTGATGCGCGCTCTATTATTATTAAGTGCTACAAAAACAACAATTTAGCTTTGTTGCTGAGTTGGTGGTGGCGCAAAGCGGACACGTGGCAGCTGCTTTTAGAATTGAATTTCCAAATTTCCGCTCTTGTAATCTGCTCGCGTCAATTGTTTTGGTCTATGAATGTTGTTGTTGTTGAAATTGTTATTGTTCGGTGGTTACATCGATGATAATGATGTGTTGCAACATGCATGCGCGCACATGCAACATGTTGCTGAGTAAGGACTAAAAGAGTGGCGCATTTGCATACAAACACTCGGGTGTGAGGGAAAAATTTGCATGCAGAAATATTTAATATCTCTGAATATGAAAATATTATTTATTAGAATTTCTACATAACGACTATAACCAACATGCCCTATTGCAGCGCTTGAAGTGATGCTGGAGCTCATACCGCTGCATCTGGTGACTAAACAGGTAGCGAAGATAATGTCGTCTCAACAGATGAAGACCCTAGGGGAAAACACATCACTGGCCCTTCTTCCAAGGGACGGCGTTACAAAGAGGATTAACTTCGCAACGAATTTTATGGTTACTCTCGGCAGCAAGACAGAGTAGAATGACTTCACGCTTGATATTCTGAAGAGAGACAGTACTATCCAGTGGTACACTGACGGCGCGAAAAGTGCGTAGAACTCATTCTCCAACGCAACTATCGCAACCAGCGTATCGCCATTCTTAGCGACAGTCAAGCGGCGGTAAAAGCGATCTCAGGATTTGAGATTAAATCGCTTTTAGTTGAGAAGTCCATAGGAAGGCTGATCTGCCTATCAGTGTGCAACCGGGTACACCTAATCTGGGTGCCGGGGCATAAAGGGGTAGCCGGAAATGAGATAGCCGCGAACTAGCCCGCTCTGCGGCTGCGTCTAAGATGACGGGACCAGAACCCTGCATCGCAGTGGGGTCCCACAGCTTGCTATGGCGCATTCTTGCTGCCTGCTGCCAGTGCTGTTCCCTCTCCACTCTCTCCTCCGTGCGGAGCGGCTCCTAAAGAGATTTAAGGAAATAGTCAACCTCCTTCGTGACAAATTCCGCCTCCTCGTCGCGCACTACCCAGGGCATTGCAGGTTGAGGAAGTACTTGTCCAACTTGGGCAGAGTCTCCTGCGCCAACTGCCGCTTCTGCGATATGGAGAAATCAAATCAAGAAGAAATTAACATAACGGGAAAAAATTTTGCACGAGGAATGTCTTTAGTGGGTGCCACCTTATGACCAAAAATTGTTTAAATCAAATAAAAACTGTTCAAGCCCCTAGGTACCTAATATTTAGATCCCGGTACCTATAGTTGACTTTTGTTCGAAAATATCGGTCAATGTGTGATATATATTAGGTTGTCAAACATCTCCCTTCCGCTTTTTTGCTCTTTATTCAATGCTTCTTTCGGTAAACTGTTTCCATATAGACGGCAACTTCATAATATACAGCATAATCTTCCTGGCCGCCAATCCCGTCTTAGCCCCTGTTTGGGACGATTCACCGGGCCTCGACCACGACCGTTTTCTCTTGATATTGTCGTATGTGATCCATTTTTCGTTGCCAGTCACCATCATCGCTTCAAAAATGGGTCGAGTTTGTTCCGTTTCAGCAGCATATTGCGGGCGTTGATTCGGTTCAGAAGGTTTTTTTGCGTCAAATCATGCGGCACCCAAACATCATATGTGTTTTGTATATCCAGCCTTCTGCAGATGGTTTAAAATGGCTTGGGGACTAAAATTAAGGGATAATTCTTCTCTTCTAATGTTATATCTATATGTCAAAAATCCCCATATACCTAATATAAAGATTTTCGAACTTCCGGGTGACTGTACCGCATGTATCGGTCAATATGTGAGTTATCTCAATGAAAATAAGAAAGCGTGTTTTATTCATAACAGTGTATCTTTGTGCCTAAAATAGATAAATTTGAGCGGAGATTTGGCCTAGCCCCTATATACATAAGTAATACTAGGATTTTCGAACATCCGGCTGATTTCACTATATATGATTGGTTTTTTTTGTATGTGGTATTGAGAAAACTAGATAAAACCGGGTCGACGTATTGAATAGTTTATTATATGAATAATAGTATAAAATGTATACTACAGCATGGCCGGATCCACTAGGGTATATGGATATAAAATTGATTGGATTTCGATCC
Organism: Bactrocera tryoni; assembly: GCF_016617805.1. Taxonomy (NCBI): domain Eukaryota; kingdom Metazoa; phylum Arthropoda; class Insecta; order Diptera; family Tephritidae; genus Bactrocera; species Bactrocera tryoni. Next base: position 77,824,167 of record NC_052502.1, read on the forward strand.
TCAGATTGCCTTTTTACATCTTAAGATATTTTCCTGGCTTTAATTCTTGCAAGTTGGAAGAGTATAAAATTTTCGGTTGCAACCGAACTTAGCCCTTTCGTACTTGTTTTACATTAACTTGTTACGTTCAATTAATTTTCAATTAAAATATACATACATATATATTTTCAAAACCATTATTTTAATTTTTTATGTTTATATATATTTTCTTATTTCAGCAAATCAATTCTCGAAACCAAAAAGTGTTTCCAACGTTTCAATCAAACTGCCATATTCAGCACATTTTGGCCTCAGCAGACTTCCTGTCCCCAGTGCCACTCGAGCACATACACACACAGAAACACAACGCGGCAAGCGCATAAACCGCCGCACAATGCGAAATGGATCGAGTATGGGCAATAAAATGTCAACTGGCATTTAAAAGAGACTTAACTATTTAAATAATCAAATGGCCACGGTAAGTAAGTGATTTTCTTTACATACATACAAACATACAAAAAAATATTTACATAATTAAGTCAGTGAATGACACAGAGTGAGCGAGTGAGTGACTGAATGACTGAATGAGCAAACGATTGAGTAAGCCACCAAAGCAGATACATGCCACAAACATACATACGGCTACCTAGTGCAGTAGCCATGCGTTTTATATTATATTATTGATGCGTGTGTGCGTGTGCGTGTTTGTCAAATCCAAGAACGCAATTAAAGTTGCCCTACAATCGTCTTATCAATGAGCTTTAAATCGATATGTTTACCTAGATACATACTTACATATAAGCAAACATACAATATAAATATACACACATACAATATGGGTATGCGTTTGAATGTGTGTGTGTGTGTTTGCTTGATACGATCAGCACCTTGGTGCAGTTTGATTAATTTGTTTTCCAACATTTTATCAACAACTCTTTCTGCGCACATACATACATATACCATACATACATATGTATGTGTGTGTATATTTAATATATAAGTTTATATAATTTTTATCAGCCCTTCTGTCAGCATTACACTTTATATTTTATCAATTTGTTTGCCTATAATTTCATTGAATTTTTTATACGCATAAATATGTACATAAGTGTGTGCGCGTTTCCTTTGCTTCTCGTGTTTGAATATGTTCGATTGCCTTATCTGGCTGCGTTGCGTTCCAGTTCATCCTTAACATAAATACTTTTGTGTGATATCACTGATTTTATGATTTCACGATTTTTTTCATATGGATTTCGCTTTGACACGCTCTCAAGTGGTTTCTGGCATTCATTTCATCTTGCTTTCATTAAATATTTTGCCTTTTATTTATTGATTTTGTGTGTAATATTGACTCTGTTGTATATTTACCCTAACGGGATTATGCATAAGCGCTTACATATGTACATATCCGTATAGCGAAGAAAGCATATACTCCGAAGTAAGCTTCCTTGGCAGCCAACGAACCCCGTTACATGTACCTCAGGTCTCATACTGCTCCGCGGCGCCTTTGTTTTTACTCAAACTAGCCCGATCCCATAATATTCAGCGTGCTTGGAACTTAGTAGCCTTCAAGATTTGCAGTTTTTAACACAAATTCGTGGCTTAGGCCTGTTTTCGAAAGGTTTCGTCTTTTACTCATAGTTTGTTTGTGGTTCTGTCTCACAAAAAACGGCATCAACTACAAATATGAAGTTTTTAAGTTGTTATGGTCCAAGCAACTTCCAAAGTCTTGTTTAAGTGCCTTATTATTTCCTTTTCACGATTTGGCCATCCTTTTCGTGGTTAAAAATACCGTTCAGTATCTTAAACCAATCAGTTCCCTGCAAAGTTTTGAGCATCGACTTTGATAACTTTTAGTCACGTTTTGTATCTAGGAGATCCACCAAATTTTGTTTCGTACTTCTTCTTCTTTACTGGCGTAGACACCGCTTACGCGATTATAGCCGAGTTAACAAAAGCGCGACAGTCGTTTCTTTTTTTCGCAACGTGGCGCCAATTGGAAATGCCAAGCGAAGCCAGGCCCTTCTCTACATGGTGTTTCCAACGGAGTGGAGATCTTCCTCTTCCTCTGCTTACTCGGCGGGTATTGCGTTGAATACTTTCAGAGTTGGAGTGTTTTCGTCCATACGTACGACATGACCTAACCAGCGCAGCCGCTGTCTTTCGATTCACTGAACTATGTCAATGTTGTCATATATCTGAAACAGCTCATCGTTCCATCGAATGCGATATTCACCGTGGCCAACGCGCAAAGGACCATAAATCTTTCGCAGAACTTCTCTCTCGAAAACTTCTAAGGCCGACTCATCAGATGTTGTCATCGTCCATGCCTATGCACCATATAGCAGGACGGGAATAATGAGTGATTTGTAGAGTTTGGTCAGTCCAAAGTAGCACTTGTTGGCAAGAGTTGTTCCGTATTTGTTTTGAAAAAACACTTGTAGTGTTAGCCCCTGTGAAAGCTAATTAGAAAGGTGTTTAACAATGTCCAATTGAAGTTCAGCTAGAGAGTATAATTACGTTCAAGAAACCGCTCTCATTCCTAAACTTTTTAGTGTAAGAGTTCTTCAATTGCTTCAAACTTGAATTGCGACGAGAGCAGTTTGCAAGACTTGAAAACTCTTGAAGAACGTCATTTACATTGTGTAAAAAAATAATCTGAATTCATAACCGATCAAAGACGCTAACTTCAGCAGCATTCCTGCAAACTAAAGATGTATGAAACAACAATACAATCACCCGAAGAGAGCTGTACTTTAAGCTGTCTGACTGGTAGACGTACGGAACTCTACCTAAAAGACCGAGATGGGCTTACAGATTCCTTCGCCATAAAAAAATCAATCAAGCAATTTGGATTATAAACTTTATGTTGCATTATCCACGTTCTATTAAGCTTACTGAGCAAAACACTGTGATTCAGGCATACCGGTAGAACTTTAAATACGACAGCTCGAAAGTGAGGGAACTTGAAGTCGAATACAAAACCCTACCGTCTGTTTTGAGATTTAATGAAGAATATCAAATATTGACGGTTAGGTTAGTGTATCCTACAGAATATTTAGTCACTCCACGTTTAAACCTATTGTGCAGTGTTCAGGAAGAAAGAACAGAATTTCGGAGGGCTTCTTACGGTTGTATGGATCTCGCAGTCGCACAAATTCTTGTTGTTGATCAGCGCTTGCTGAGCTGACTGGAGGTTCAACACAAGAAGACATCCGAAGACCCACTCGATTGAAATGAGGGAAAGTGTGCCCTCCCTAGCAAGCTTATCGTTTTTGGAGTTTCGGGCATCCTTACAAGTCTAATATAGAAGAAGCTTGGAGCTGCGGTTCTCCAACGTCTTCGAACCGCCCACAAGTCCTACCGAGCTGTTTAGCTAGTGTTGTTTTATTTTCTATCGTCCTCCACCAGATAACGACAGACATTAAGCCTATAGGCTTAACCATGGTTTCATAGAGCCAGAACACCACTTTTGGTGAGAAACGCCACCTCTTCACAATGGCTCTGTATAACACGATTGACGCCTTCCTCACTTTCTTCTCGATGTTTGGCTGCCATGAGAACTTCAACCGTTGCATCTACAGGAAATAAAGCCAATATGAACTTAAGAATTATTTTCCTTGAACTTTTTGTGGTTCCTCAATAATACTAAATGAAGAAAGTGGTAGAAGAAACGAGCTGTAAAGCTAAAAAATGGTGTTTGGATCATACTTTGAGTGAGAGTTTTACTGCAGAGTTGCCTATGAATTTGGTTTTGGACAAAACAAGTTCCTGGGGCTTTGCAAAAGAAAATTTCTTGGATGTACCACTAAAGCGATGATCACATGTGTTCGTATATAAGAGAGAAGAGATTTCTGCTCGTTCTCTTTCGTTCATATCAACACTTTGACAATTGCTAAAGCAATAGCTCTGAGTAATGCGATATTGGATGGTACTTTACTGTTAACCTCGTACTAATAACCCACTTGCATGACGTGAAGATGTTAAAAATAAAATCGACAATCAACATTCAATCAAAACATTCAGTAAAGAAACTCAGATTTCACTTTATTTGTGATTAAATAAAGGAAATTGTTACTAAATAATTATTAATAAAATAAAGAACGGGCATAAATAATCAACTAAACGGTAACATAAATACGACATACTACTATATCCTTATCGTTTATTAAATCACGACGACGACTGCGAAGAAACCAGATAACATCCAACTTCAGTGCTTCGATTCGCGCACTGACGATATAATAATTTCTGCTAGACGGACAAGCGATAGCGAAGTTTGACAGCGCGTAAACAACAAGTACTACTATGGCAAGAAGCTAGTTTTATTTCTACAAGAAGAAACCCTGCATACGAAGGCAAATATTTGTTTTAATTTTGTCTTGATAAATTACTGTTATTTTTTGTTTTTGTGCAACGACTAACTAACAAATTAAATAGCCGATGAATGTGATTGGCAATGACGTTGCTCAAACAGTGTGTACTGTTGTTGCTATGTGGTGTGGAAGAAAAGGCTCGTTATCATGTTGCGGAGTTCTTAAAAATTTTATAACTTTTGCTTGTAATTGTGGCAGATAAGCGATCCGGTTGTCCGTCCGTCTCAGCGTCTGTCATGAAACCAATATTGAGAAACTACGTCACTGTTGGCAGCTATACATTTGAAAAAGTTTAGGACTTTGCATATTTCGGAACCAGCATAAATTCTAATCTAAGCGTGGAGATCAAGCGCAGAATAATTGCCAAGAGGTGCTACTTTGATATCTGGAGGGAACTGCGAAGCAGATCAACGAAATCCCTGGTTAGGCCAATATGTTCCAGCTAAAAGCTCCTCCGACTCTGGGCCCATTTGTGGAGCAATAGCAAGGGCCCCAGGCATCCAATGGAGGGACCAAGTGCATAGTGACTTGTCTGTAGTTAGAATGAGTATGACTAGATCTCGTCTCAGAGCATGTCCTTAGATATTTCGATGTACAAATTTCTTTTTCCGGAGGGCAGATGTGCCTTTCCGTCGGCTGTCTTGTGGATTCCAGTCGATAGCGTCCCAGGTGATTGTGTCTGGAACTCGCCTCAGAGCATGCCCGAGCAAGCCTTGTCTGCCTTGTAATATTAAATGAAATCCTTTCGGTCAACTCCTCTTGATTAATGACTGTGGTTATTCTGATCAGCTTTTTTTGGATCTGGTGGACCTAATACCATAACTATTTGCTTTATAACTGATGTTTTTTCTTTTTAACTCACTCAGCTCTCCATTCCTTTGTTTTCTGTGGGAGAGTGTGCACTTGTCGCTGCAGCTTGTCTAACAAAGTGGCTTTTTGTTTGATAATCGAAAAACGGCGTGACCAACCGGCTGAGCGAACGAGTTACTGGACCGCCTACTCGCCTACTGATATACAAACAGACTCACATATACATGTATATATATAAATAAATCATAAATATGTGCCATTTGTGTGGTTATCACCGTTATACATATCTATACGATACTTCAACGAACGCGTGTAATCGCGACGGTTGCATAGCTCCCACCTATCAACCTATATGTCATGGAATTTTATGGCACCTCCCTCAGCAGAGTGGCGTGGGTTGGTTCCCTTCGCACACTAACGCCCTCACCGTCAGTCGACCGACTCGTGTTGTGTTGTTGTTTCGATCGTTTGCTTGAAGTTTTTATTTCGGCTTCTTGAGAATTTCAAGTGCTCGAACTGGCAGAATCAATATTAAACCCCGTACACCTGTCCACAAGTGCTCTACAACATATTCAGCGCGCTGTTGTTGTCAGATCGCACGCAAAGTTGTTGTAACATTTGTTATTTTTTATTTGTTGGAGTGTGTAGTGTTTATGGCACTTGTTGTACTTGTCACTGCGACTGCACGGACAAAGCAGTGTATTGATGACGCCTCTGAAAATGACTTCCAAATCGGATGACGCAGACCCCGGGCCGTGTTTCATCACGTTGCTTTTGCCGGCGTCAATGATGATGATGATGTGTAATTTAATTTGTCGTTTATTAGTTGAACAGTCGTTTGTTTTATGAGACACTCGAGAGCTGTACTTGAATGGAGAAGTGCACTTTTTTTTATTTTGCTTTGTAACATTGTCTTTTTGAAGTATTGCTTCTGTGTCGACATGTTTTATACAATAGCGCTGGAGCTCGAGTGCTTCTACGTCGTCGACTGAGTAGTAATGCCAATTATTGGCAATTTAGATTAGCCGTGGCCTTGCCTTTAAAGGATCCATTGGTACAGCGTTTGTCCGGAAAGTAATAGGACAGAGTCGATTTAAAAAAAGGAAGATGTAGGGCAGCTGCGGAAGTATTGGAATGCCGGCCTTGTAGTGGTGCAACTTTCAATTGGCTGCGATGTTTTGTCGGACCCGATTGATCCTTCGTTTGAGTCTCTTGAGGACTTCCACGTAAAACTCGCAGAAACACGTCGTGCGAAAATTTTTGTCCTACTCTCCAGCCGCTCGGAGACCAGCCGCTCGGTTCTCCCCGATCCTTATGGACTTTTTGTTACTGCTCAACGTCAGTTTACACATCCGTATAATTTTTGCGGGGATACCAAATTCAGACATCGCGGCATAAAGGCAGCTCCTTTTCGTGCTGTTAAGAGCAGCTTTGAGATCGACGAAGAGGTGGTGAGTGTCGATTCCCTTTTCATGGGTCTTTTCCAAGATTTGGCGCATGGTGAATATCTGGTCCGTTGCTGAATTTCCAGGCCAAAAGCCACACTGATAGGGTCCAATCAGTTTGTTGACGGTGGGCTTTAGTCTTTCACACAATACGCTCGATAAGTTTTCTTAGTTCTGTATAATTATATGTAGATGTTGTTGTTAGATATCTGTTTATTGGTGCTGTTTCGTCTTCGTAATTAGCAGTACTATAAATACCGCTCCCGTTAGATCGATAAGGCTTGTACGAGCGTGAGTTAAGGCTGTGCTGCCAATACGGATGCAACTCGGCAGTCAAAATAGAAGAATGGAAACTCAGAAGATTGCGTTCAAATTAGATACAGGCGTGAAAAGGTAATTTGTGGGGTAAACAAAATCTATGACGCAAGTCAGGCACAGCGCGATAAATGAAACAATCTACAATCTGCAGCGAGCGAGCGAGATAGAGTGTTGGAATGTGTGTGGGAGCATTGGATAAGGCAATTGGCTGATTGGGTCTTTTGTCTTTTCTGAAATATTTTGTTGTTGGGTTCGAAAAATATTTATTTTGGGCGGTTATCGATTTGCTGCCATTCTATATATGGTATATTCCATTCCATTTTTTATTAAAAAACCGCAATTTTTTCATATGATATACCAATATTGATATTTTTATTATTTTTTAAAATTTGTTTAGTTTCAAATTTGCTAACGTTAAAATTTACAGTTTTAAATACATAAACATACTCTATTTATATATTTACTATATTAATAAAAGGTAATTTTTATTTTTTTTTTAATAAATTTTCATAATTTTTGAACGATCAACATCGTGTCCTTATAAGGTTAAAAAATTTTGAAGTTTAAAAACTGCTTTTTCTACTATTTTTATAGTACTATATGAGACATTTTACACACGGTTTGTACAGAAATTTAAAAACTAGTAAAAATATTGAATTTTTGTAACTGTTAATTCCAATATTTTGTGTTTTTAACTTAATTTATATAACTTTAAACTATGTTTATGGTATACTTTTGGCTTAAATATATTGTATAGTTTGCATTTTGGTTTTCGCATAATGTGAAAAGCGTAAAATTACTTCAAAAGTGTGAATTGGAACGTGGACATATTTGAAAAGAGCGTAAATTCAGAATTTTTTGTTTGAAAGGTTTCCATGAAAATTTATTTATTTTTCTATAAAACTATTCAAATAAAGTTATTTACAACATACTTTTAACACGAAAACATTTTTATTGATATTTACAATTTTTTTCTTAATTTATTTACACTTTTCCGAAATGGTGCTTGCCTCTTTCTTTAAAATTTTTTATGAAGTTTAATTTTTCTACTGATTTTATTGCACCACAGCGACTGCCAATACGACACTAAAAATGTTTGTGTATTTTGTGTTTTTGTTTACTTTTCTGTGCTTTTGAATTTATTGTCCAATATTCGAGTAGCGCCGTTAAAATATCAACTGCTGTCTCAAAAAAATGTTTTCCAGCCAATTTTAATTTGCGTGTGAGCTTTCATAGCTTGAAGCTTTCACCAATTTGAGTTTTCATAATACGAAGCTTTCACAACATGGAGCTTTCACCAATTTGAGCTCTCATAATACGAAGCTTTCAATAGTTGAAGGTTTGTGCTTTCATGAATTCTAGCTTGACAAAGCTTTCATAAGCTTAAGTCTACATCTGCTGAAGCTTACACAAAATTATCACCCAAAACGCTTTTGTTATTGCTGCTTTTAATGTTGTCATTTTCATACTGCACCAGCGCCAGTTCCACGTTGCCACATCCGATCCACCAGCTCTCAACAATATTAGGGCCACCATGGTCGTTGATGTGAGTGCGCATGCGCTGCATGTAGACCCGCTGCTGCCACTGCAGCCGCATGTTGATAGGCCGCGGCGCCATTTGCATGCAACACCAAATTATGCGCTGCAGCCGCATTTTGCATTTGCTGTGTCATGCAATCCTGCGGCAGTTTTGTGCCATCGGCCAAGCAGGGCTTGCCATTTCGCACCAAAACCGGTACGGCTACGCGTCGCGGTGACGGCAGCGCGGCCGCATGGTGCGGATGCATGGCGGGATGATGCTCGTAGACGCCTTTTTCATTTTGTGCGCGTTTCGTCTTGTAGCGATGATTTTGGAACCAAATTTTGACTTGCGTCGGCGTTAGTCGTATCAAACTGGCGAGGTGTTCGCGCTCCGGCGCTGATAGGTAACGCTGTTGGCGGAAACGTCTTTCCAATTCATAGGTTTGTGCTTTAGTAAAGAGCACGCGTCGTTTACGTTTCTTATTTGGCATGCCGTCGGCACCATTGGCAGAGCCATTACCGTTTTCTTCATCGTTCTCATCATCCAAAATATCCTCCTCGATGCCATCCTCAATGAGGCTGTCGTCGTGCGGGTTGGAGGAGGAGCCGCCGGCGCTGGTATTGTCCGCGCCTGTGCCGCCACCACCACCACCACTGCCTGGCATACTTTTGTTGAGCTGTTGATGATGCGCATGCAGCTGTTGGTGTGCCGCGGCACCGGCATGAGTTTGCATATGCAACGAATTTGCATCACCGACGGAGAGGGCATCGCTTTCGGCTGAACGACTGTAGGTTTTGTAATCACCAGAGAGCGCTGGCGAGGTTTGACAGTTGGATCCAATGTAGGTATAAGAGACCTCGGAGGTGTGTGGTGAGGTGCTATCAGGACTGGCTGGCTGTTGCATGCCTGCAGAGAGAAAAAAGAAGAGAAGCTATGATTAGTTGTTGCAAAATGAAGTAATTTAAAAGTTTATGATGCACTGAATGAAATTTTAAAGTTGATAGTTGGAACATTCTACATTAAATGAGCCCTGTCAGGATTTGTCTGTCCGGCGTGGTGAATGTGGTCCCTTAAAATTTATTTCAGTCATGTCCAGTAGTCCCACTGACTTTAACTCCAAAGAGATTTTAGAGTCGCCTTCTTCCTTGTCTTATTTTCTCTATACTTCGCTGTTTCGAAGCGTTCCCAAAATCTTTTGCTTCACGCGACTCTCTAGCGCCCATCAACTATTAAAAATTAAATTTGTCTTACGTTCCGTTCAATTGCGAACTTCCTTTTGTCATTATTTTCACATTGCTCATCGTATCCTGGGCGGCAACACTACAAAATACCTTAATTTATTGGCCTCTAAACAAAGCCCAATGGGAGGGCAAATAAACAGTGTATCCCGTCATTTTTCTGCATTTGGGCGGAAATAAATTGATGTACAACAAAAATTGACAATCATTTCTTGTTCGCCGATCTCGCCGCCGTATCGCTCACAATGCCAGTGACAATGACGCAATGATTTAACAATGCGGGCAGAGAGGGAAACCGGAAGGATGGCACATGGATTAGATCACACCTTCATTTGAGGTTTTCACTTTTCACACAAAGCCCAATTGAAGTCGCACAAAGGGCGGACAAGCGACGGCTAACAGTATTTACTTTTTATACACCAATTCAACAATTCCAAACTAGTTTCCAGGGGGAGCAGCTCAAATGCAACTCATCATGGGGGGTATCGCCGCACACAATCACTGTCACTGCAACCGTCGGCCATTTCATGTGCGCACGAAGGTGTTCGAAGAGGAATGCAACAACAATGCAATGGAAAGGTCAGTGGAAAGATAACCGACAAATGGAGGAAGCGCTGGAAGTAGGAAGTAGATGAGCGAGTTATATGCTCAGGGAGGAAGCAAAGTTAATGCGTTCTGAAGTCAGCGGTTAAGGGAATTTGTGAGGCCGCTCGCTGAGCAATTGAAAATGCCAAATAAAAGAATGTAAAATCACGGCTACCATAGAGGAAATCAGCTAGCTACAGGCTAACAAGCGACGGAGAGATGTATGAGTGAGGTGTGTGAGTGAGAGAGCGCGCGGTTGTATTGACTATGTGTATGTGGTTTGTTCACTTATGAATGAATGAATGCGTAAAGGGAGTTCGAGTCAGCTCAGGTAGACTTCAGTAGAAAGTGCGTTTGTATTTCATTGATACAATAAGATTGATGGGATTGTGAAAACTACAGGAGGTTCGGGCATTTAATTGATGCTATTAGTTTATGAATGGCTAGCTACACAAAAGGCGGAAGAAAGAGAAAATGCTAATGAACGACTGCTTATTAATATTTTTCTAATTGAGTTCAGGAAGAGCTATTTATATTCAACTCTCACCGTTACTTTTAAAATGATACTGTGGAGGTCCTTGTGGCGCTCGTAGTACATTGCATGAACCCAAGAAGCTTCGGGCGCGCGAACAAGCTTAGAATTGCAGCTATTAATTAAAAAAGTTTCAAGACGCGGTCGGAAATATCAGAATTCGAAGATATTTCAGTGTTTCCAGCTTAATGCTAGAGCTATCTCAGGGCCGATCCTAGACGTAAGTTCTTGCAGTTCCGGTTCCATGAAAGCTAAAAGCCGCTTTCTTTCTTAAATTTGCCACCACCTTCAAGGTTAAGCTCTCACGGTCCGCAAAATCATTTTTCGCAGACCAAACTTTGAATTCCGATGAATTCAGCGCATAAAAATGCTAGCTCAGTCTCATACTAACCTCAATGGGTTTGGTGCTACATTTGTATGTAGCCTCGTAGGACACTTGCCTCGCGAAATCACACATTAATTTCACTTTCAAAGCAGTTCATATCCATGTACCGTCTTTGTCCTACTGCGAAAGGGGGGTGTATCCGCAACACCAAAGGTATGAATACAACAATGCGTAGCCGTAAAATTGGCGACAAATTTTCCATGTTAACCTTTGTGTTTGCTAAACGCATAACGCACAGCCACCACCACCAGCACCACTACCACCATCACAACACCGGTGAGGGCCATACATACTAATAAAACAACAACAGGCCGGCCATCAAATACAATTAGTCACATTAGCTGACGTCTATGACTCTGCCCGGCTTCTACTTTCTCAATGCAACTCTGCAAACATTTTATGGGTTAAGTATTGTTGTTGCTGTGTTTGTTAGGTTAGGTAGGTTTGTGCTTGTCATTAATTGTAAGTTAAAAAGTTATTTTCGTTTAACACAATATCGATACGACGAGTATATTGCAATCTTAACAAGACAAGAGGCAGATGTTTTACATCACCGCACACTAACACACCCCCCGGAACACACACATAAACGTATGTATGTAGAATATGTGGCGCGTCGGCATGTATGGCAACCACGCATGCCGCAAATTATGCGAGCGAATGAACCCTCGAACTCTGCCTCGAAGCCTCGCTGGCATCTGCCGCGTTTTTTTCTGTTTTAATTTTTGTTTTTATTTCGCTTTACGGCTTTTTGCTTACGAGGTGTATTTGAATTTTCCCAATTACGTTTAAATTTTGTCTAATCATATTTGTTTGACTCTTCTTTGTTGTTTTTGTTGTGCTCTCATGGCGCTTTCGGTAGTTTGCACCTCAAGATTAGGCATATTTGCTTAAATGCATAGCGCTCGTGGCTTCACTTCTCCAACGATGTCCGTTTTAATTTGCACTTTGGCTAAATTGTCACGCACTACCGTTATATGCGCCCCGAAGCGCGCTGGCCCGCTATTTTGAGAACTTCAGCAGCTGTCTTATAACATTTTTGTTTTGTTTACCCCTTCCCCGATCGCTGTTTTGCAGTTATTAAGTCATTAGAAAAGTGTGGTTATGTTGCCTAGGTAATCGGGATTTATTAGTGTTAAATAAGCTTAATTTGTTGTTCTTTATTCGAGTTGGTAGGGGTAAGGTTTCCAAGGATATTCATAATAGGTTAAGACCCTTTAAAAAGATTTGAATTCACTACCTTTTTTTGAAGAACTTAAGTTCCTTCGAGTTTTTTTAAGCTTAAATATCAATCATGGATTGAACTAAAAAGCTCTTTAATAACTCTGCGGAAAGCACCTTTTTTTTGCTTTTCACAAATTTCGAAAAAGCTCTTTTTGAGCTTTCACGAATTGTAAAAAAGCTCTTGAGATTTCTTGTATAAAGGGTCAAGGACAGTTGGGGTCTCTTTATTTTAGCTTTCATGAATTGTAAAAAAGCTCTTGAGATTTCTTGTATAAAGGGTCAAAGACAGTTGGGGTCTATCGCTTTTGGCTTTCACGAATAGTAAGAAAGCTCTTGAGACTCTATAAAGAGTCAAAGACAGTTGGGGTTTGTTGGTATTACGTTACTAGGCCAGTTTTTTTTACTATTTTACATATTCGTCGTGTTTGGAACCAATTTTTGGGTCCTCGCAATGCTGACTCACCTAAGACTACTGTTAAAAATTAAGGCATATTCAATCGCTTTTCCGTAAAATCAGTTCCTCTGAAAAACATAACAAAAACAAGTGGTTTCTTTTACTCACCATAGAGCTCATTTTCTTTAATCCACGCGCTACGCGCCGGATGCGCCAACACAGTGTGCGTCATCTGGTGATATGATGACAATTCATCACTAAAACTGGTGAAGTTCTTTGGCAAATATTGTCCAGCAGCGGCTGCGGCTGCCGCGGCCACGGCATTGTGGTGACTGGCTATCAGATGAGCGGTGGCCTGAGCTGAAGCAGCATTCGCCGCCACAGCTGCGGAACTTTGATGATGTGCTGTAACTGACTGTCCGTTGGTATCGGTGCCATTGACTACACCGCCACCAGCTACTGGTGTTGGTGTGGTGCCGGTGGAGTGTTGCGTTGTTTGATCATCGCTGGGTACCGTTAAGGCATTGTTGGAACCGGTGCCGCCCAAAACTGATGCCGGTGGTGTTAAGTGTGCGCTGTGAGCCTCACCATTACTATTACTATTATTGTTGTTGTTGTGTAAGCTGGTGTTATTGTTATTGTGATGCTGAGGCAGATGATGGGGCAGGTGGCTAGGATGATGATGCTGCTGCTGCGTATGTTGACTAATATCCGTTTGGCTGTGCGGGCCAGCGGCAGCGGCGTGAGGTGGCACGACGCCATTCTTCAGCTCGCTGCCATCCAAATTGAGTATGTCCGATATGTGAAAGCCGGAGGAGCGTTGCGACGGCGGCACCTTCGTGTCGAATAGACTGTAGGGCAGAGAGAGAGTTATGAAGAGGTTAGCGTGTGTGCAAAAGTATTTGTTTTTGAATGTATGTATTTGAAGAAATGAAGTTCGAGATGAGGAGTCGCAAAGATCGTTTCTCCATTACAAGTAAAAGTTTAGTAACTTTCAGGCTAATCCCACATTGACCAGTAAACAGACTACTGAAAAACAATATCTTGTTGATTCTTTGATTTGATTTTCAAAAAAACCTGGTTCTAGACCAGTCTCTGAGTAACACTTCTCTAAAACTATGTTTTCCTTGTTACACACTTTTTTATGTTATTCTGACTTTTGTGTAAAAAAAGTTATGTTACTAACTGCCTAGTTTCAAGGTAATCACTTTGAATGAATTGTGAGCGGTCTTAGTTTCGAGGCAGTCTACCGCTATCAAGTGTATTGTATGGCCATTGTAAGCGCTGATTACGCTGACCGCATAATTGACCTTTCGCGAATTGTTTGTAGCCAAAAGGAACACCTTGTTTTCTTAAGGATAGCCGTATTTCTACTTAAAATCGCCAGACAATATTTCAATCACGTATTTCCCCAAAGCCACATCCGCGCGCGGACGCGGGAAATACCACGCATGGTCGCGAAATGCACATATTTACTCTGACAGAAAGAGAGGCGGCGAGTAATATTATTTAGTCGCTAAAATAAATAGTTTTATAACACTATTGTACTACTAAAAACAAACTACAAAAACAAACGAAATCCGCCGGTGATCACTCCCATCAAACGAAAGTACTCAAGAGTCTGCTACTTCAGCGAAATGACGACGAAAGGATCTACAAGCCTCAAATGCACTTTCGGCTCAGCGCAGATTTTCTAGTGGAATTTCCACATTAGGTGTAATAGGGGAATTCCTGGTCAAAAATGAAACACATGTGTGACCAAAAGTTGAGTACGCGTGAGCGTACAAAGGAAATCAAAATACAAACAAACAAAGAAGGCGGGAAATGTACATTGACATAGCATAAACATATGAACTCTAGGAACTTGGAAGCGACAAGGCAAGTGGACAGCGCACTAGCCCAAGCCGCCTATGCCACTGCGGCACAGACGGATCGCTGACGTTTGCCGGCAGCACAGGTAGGCAATTGGGCAACAGCGCTGGCGACAGACTGTCTGGCAGTGCGGGATTCCCCAGGCGTAGCGGACATGCGGAACGTTAACAAGATGACCTTTACAGTAATGCCGCCAGCTAGTGTTAGTGCGACGTACTTGTAACGGCGTGGGAAATACTACAGCAGCAACACTTGCGAGCAGGCGAAAGGAATAAATAGACGCAGGAATGCAAGGATGAAATGAACCGAAGACAGACAAACCGACAGCTAGGCGGACGAATTGACGAACGGACGGACATTGTGAGTCAGTGTCGTTTCATCGCCATACGTCACACTAGGCACGCATTCACTCGCAACCTGCGCTGTGCGCACTGTGCTGTTGGTTTGGGAAACTCCAATTTGGGAAAACCATAGATTGCAACGCAATCTGTTTATTGCCACTATTGTTTGGGTTTGTTGGTTCGTTGCAAGTGCAGGAAGTAACATATGTTTCGCATTTGCAACGCCTAGTGCGACCGACACAAAGCGGAAGAAGCATGTCCGAGGTATCATGTGAAAAGTAGGAAAGATAGCAGCCGCACAGGTAAACTCGTGCGGTCTGCAGGAGCTATGCACTAAAATAGTTTCCCTACTAATCAGATGTGATTGTTAATTGTTGTGAGTATTAGGAAAAATTTAAATCAAATTTATTTGAATTTGTTTGCTAAATGTAAGCTGACTTAACCGAGGTAGTCCGACAAATGTCGCATACACTGCTTAGCCTGCACAGTAAGTACGGCTGAGCTCAAACATATGTGCGTGAGTCCGGCGGTGCAGTGGCGAAGGTGCGAATAATCCGACGATTTGCTAGTTTAAATCAAAGTTAATTTATCAAAGGCAGGGATTTGCTTGCGAGATCGCTTGCTGTAACTAAACTAAAAGAAGTCGGCAGAAAAAGTATGCTTAAGAAGGAAAGCGTGCATTAAAAGAAAGACGGACTTAAATGCTGAAACCTTCACACCTTAGTGGATGTTCCTCATACGAGTGACGTATTATTACGTGTTTACTGCCGATTCCGAATGAATAATACTATCGGTGGCTCATTCGGCCGATATTAGTTTGGGATGAATTCTATGTCAGGCGGGGAAACTCATCTATCTTCACCAGCAAACTCAAAATATGAAACATTTTGGTTTTGAATTGTGTTACTTTGCTGTCGAGAATATACCGAAAAACTAACGTATAATAATGTCTAATCTTCAGGTTGACCGCTTTAGATCTTTCGCGCCTCAATACCTAGAGGTTTAAAAATAAAATCGATACAAATAGGCCTCTGTGGAACTTTATGAATTTGATATTTATTTTTAGAGCTTCATAAAGTTCCTCAGAGTCCTATTTGTACCCAAATCATAGAGATGGATAATGCAACTATCTTGTCTAGGGAATTCCTTAATTAATATATTAGTCTTAAGTTTTCTTGAAAATTCTATGCTCATTTTTATTTAAAATCAGAGCTTCGTTCCAGTGGAACGGTTTTTCGTTTCGATAGTCCTTTGTGTTTCGGAACTTAAAGAAACAGACAAATAATAATACTAGATATATTTTTTTTAACAATGTCAGAAAATCTAACCGGAAATGTTCAATTGAGTGTATAAAAATAAGTTTTTTTATGTCAAATTGGCTTAATGATCTTGAAAAGCCATTGTTCAAAAAACTCGACCATACTTCACACTCGTGCAGGTAACGAATCTCGAATTGAAACACCTGTGTTAAAATCAAAGGAATCACATGTTTTTGAGTACCATTGTGTTGATTTCCGTTCTTTTATTGACTTATTTCATTGATAACACGTTGCAAGGTTCATCCATAGAGCAAGAGACTGTGTGCAGTGTTTGGATAATTGAAAGTCATTGACTTTGAAATAAATAATTAGATTCTTTAACAAGCGGATGTGTAGGGGAAACGAACATACATTTTCACTTGTGCCATTGTTTAGGCCAATTTTGGGAGATGGTTTTGAGTGTTGGAAAGGTTGCCATTTTTGGTGTTGGCACTTAAATTGCAGAGATCTCAGAATATTGCCTGCTTCAAAAGAACGTGATTTAAGGATATGTTCCCATGAGATTCTGCCGAAAACTTGGAAACAAGATTGTCTTAGGCTTTCACTTTATAATTAGAGAATCTTGCGTACCAAATTTCAACTAATTTCGCGGTAGATTCTCAAGAACTCTCGAAATATTTTCATAGAAAACCTTTAGGTTTTGCTCGACTTTTGTACTACATGATTCCAACCCTTTTAAATGTTTCACTTTCTATATGCTTACCCCGGTAACGCGCTACGCAAAGCCGCCGGATAGAAAGCAGGCAGGAGTGGATGTCCCCACGGTGGCAGCAGTATCGGTGACCAAGGTAGGAAAGGAGCCGCCGCTGCCGCAGCTGCAGCCGCGGATGGTACCATTAAACTACTCATGCTGTGCAACGAAGGAAAGGAACTGAAAGCTGCCGCCGCCGCAGCGTTTGTGGGCAAACGTAAGTGATCCGCGATCGAGGTGGGCGTAACTGTCGCTGGATTATACACGGGCACTGCACGTATAGGTGAGTCGACTAGGTCCTTTGTTGTGGTCGCTGACGCTGTGGGCGTTGTGGCGCGTGTGGGTGTGGAGGTGCGCGGCGGTGGCGGTAATGCGGGCGGTGTTGGTGTTCTAGAAGTACGTCGCACTATGGACAAATTGTTGCGCGGCTTGGTGGGCGAGGGTGGTGGCGTGGCGGCGCTAGAGGAGAGCGATTCTAGCGATTTCCGTCGGTGTAGTGGTGAACGCGGTGGCCGTCCTGGCGACGGCGTGCGTTTGCGTTTCTCAGCCACTTTGACGATGTTGGCGGTACGGGGCTGCGACAGGAAAGTAATCTTTGTCTAAAAATTGCAGTTTTATAAGATTGCGCGCTCTGCTAGACTGCAGTTACACTTTTACTTTCGGTTGATTAGTCAAGGAAGCCTGTTGGTTGTTAACTTTTCTTTGTTCTGCTGATCACTGGTTTAATGAGCACTTTAGGTAAATATATGGTCCAGAGACCGTGCTTCACACAAAAAGTCGCACACTTTATTGGTTCTTGACATAACTTTTAACGACTTAATTTAACTTCACTTGTTTTTTCGTTTTTCTGAGTTTCTACTAATTGAATTTTTGGCCTTTTGAACTTTGATTTTATTCACGCGTTCACATTCCGTGTTTTTAGTGGGCGTACTAGCTGATAATAGGCATGCTCTTCAGTTCGAGTACTATTCGAATTTGGCTGCTCGAATTGAGACCGCGTATACTTTTCAAACTGAAGTGTCATCAACAACTAACGAGTCGCCGTGTATGCCAAGAAGCCACAACCAGTCAGCCAGTCGACCAACCAACGCATCAGCCCAGTTCAGGCAGCTAGGCCCGGCAGCCCAGGCCAACCAACGGCAGTGCAGTCAATGCATTGCACATCCAACCAAACAAACAAGAGCCATCAACAACCACCAATATACACACACAAACACATGTGGAGAGCCTTATGAAGAACGTCAGCCATCGAGCAGTAAATAGGTATGCGGACAGACAGGCCAACAGGCAAGCCTTTGTGCATCTTCATTCACTCGGTCGGCGCAACAACAAAGTCATTCAGCTGAATTGTTTCCTTTTTCGATCGATTTTACTAAGTGGCTTCTCATGTCCTGCGCGCACAAAAACAACAAACACTACAACACAAGCACGCATACTTCAATCGAGAGCGGTGGAGCGGTTATCGAGTCGAGTGGAGTGGAGTGGAGTGGAAAAAGCAACCAGCAACCACCACCGAAGCAGTGCTCGCAGGCTCGGCCCAGTCGACTCGTGGTCTATTTAGGTTGATTGCTTCGTGTGTTTGTGTCTGTGTGCGTGTTGTGATGAGTGAATTATCCTTGTGCTCGAGAGGTTGCCTGTGCGTGCGACTGCAATGGCTAATATTCTGTCGTTGCCTTCGTGACCACGACTCGGCGTGAGTTCTGTACGAAGCGGCTTAGATAGCCGAGAGGGTACTTGAGTGTTGAGTTGAAATTTCGAGTTCCACCATTGTCTGTGGTGCTAAGTAGGGCACTACTGTGTGCTACTTACGACTTTTGTTGTTGTTTGCGGTGCTTGTTGTTGTTGTTGCGTTCATATTGCGTCTTTGAAACCCAGCTTCCAACAGGCTCGTGCAGTAGGGCAGGCAATGGACGCTTGAAACGGCCAACCAATCAAGCAGCAATGAGAAGTTCTGCGACTGAAGCGCTGAGCGCGGTTTGTGAATCTCTGTTCTTTGCATCGTCTGCGCTGGAGCGGGATTAGCGGGCGAGCGTTGGCGCAAAGTAGGAGGGGGCTGTTGATTCGGAAACTGCTGTAAGTTTAGGTGAGTGAAATTTCAATGATGTGCTGCTAGAGATCCACATGCGGCGGCCATATTGGCATGGTGCCATAAATTCTGGCTCATGCTCCATCGAGCTTAAGCGTCTACAGCTATCAGCAGCAGCAATACGACGGTTTTCAAGCTTTACGTAATGCACATAGTTGATGCTTTGAGTTAGTTTTGGTTGTTTTTGTAATCTTCTTCATATCATGAGGTTATGCTGTGTCTTTCCGTCGCAGCTCAGCGCTTACATGCTCTTACTCCCGCTCTGATATTGCATCGTCAACATTTCCATTTTCATCATCATTCTCATCTGTCTGAGTGTGTTATGTGTTTGGGTTTTAGGAAGAGCCAATAGCCGCATTGTCATCAGTTTTTACGTAATACTACTCTATTAGCTGCCACCTCAACAACGCCAGTTGTAAGTAATCTTATTACATCAGTTCTTATTGCTTATTTCTCTTTGAGTCATAGCTTTAGGGAGTGTGTCCAGTATATCTTATAAGCTCAATGAAGATATTACTTCCTGCTTTTCAGGCTTAGTTGGTTCTGCCTTGACTTTCATTCTTTCTTTGTAGCGCTTTTTAGGCACGTGTTACGTTATGGGATCTTTATAAATGAGTTGGATAAATAAATGGTTGGCATCGCGTTCTATTAGGTTCTGATTATTTGTAGGTTGATATTGCAAAACAATTGTGGTGTAAACCTCTTCGAACTCTTCCATATGCAGTAGGCAACAGGCGACGATCCGAATCAGAACAGCCATAACTTCATACTATCAGTCTAAGCCATTTGTGGGAATATAAAGATGTTTTTGTTGAGTCTGCTGATATCAATTCCGGCTATTTTGCCAGGTTCGCCGAAGATATGACTGTAGAAATGTTTCAGAAGAGTGTGCCTAGATGTATCCAGCATTCCTCCGCCCATAGAATTCCGAAAGATAGTGTACGACAAAATTTTCATGATTGCGGTAAGTTGAACCTCATTATGAGTGAACAGTTCAATGGATCTCCTGCATTCCGGAGATAGAGGTTGACTAGAGACCTGCTAAGCTAAGGCGAAGTCCAGAGTTCCAGCTCCAGCTCGTCCCCAATCCGGTGTAACCGTAACAAGGTTTCCAGCAGTATGAACTTTGGTTCCTAATCAGGTGGAGGTTTCCGCAAATATACTTTTGATTTCACCCAATCAACAAAACGTTGCTAAGTCTATATTAATTTGGAGACATTTCGTAAAAAAATGCCAATGTGTATCGCAGAAAATATTTTTTGTTATCTTATTTTGAAGAATTGGATGGATACTGTGAATGGAAGCGCGTTTTTCAAGTGTTTTTTTTTAGATGCGGAAGATACCTGATCTTTCGAAACACTGGAATATCATGATTTTGTCCAACTGACCTTTATCTCTTCCTTCTATCAAATCTAACAAGTATTTGTGTCAGATTTTAGAGACAATTTCGACTTTTTATTCAAAATCAGACCTAGTTTTCCTTTAAGCTGGATATAGCACTAGATATAGCATTCAGAAGGCCGGTTAGTAGTAAAAATAGAGGGAAGTAAGCGTTTATTTGGGCAAAAATATTGAAATAAGTCTCGATTGAATAGAAATCTGGTTCTCTTATGATTCCTTAGGAGGAAATGTTCTGGGAGTCCGTAACGATTTCGTAAGACGAGCTGCTCTGGGGGTCTTGTATTGTTTTCGAAGTGTACTGATGTCAGTTGTCTCTATTTTGGAGAGCATTAGCGAGTCTTTCTCTCTAGCATAAGAAATATTCGCCAGAGAGGTAGTGAAATTCTCTATTATATTGTTCATCAAATAAAAATCATGTAAATTACTGGCTGTTTCTCTTTCAAAGTGCATAAATTTGTTACGAAAGTGCTTCGGAACGACTTTAACGTGCTCTAATGAAAGCAAATTTATTGAAATTTATGTATGCGGGGCATAAACCCTTGCGATTTGAGAGGCCACTCCACGGCACATACTCGTATGGGTGGGAAAAAGGATGTGAATCGAAAAAATCTAATAAAGTTCTCAAATGACGGACACTAAACATTCAACAAGGATTACATTATGCCATTCAGCCCCTAAAAGCATGCCACACGCACATCCCAACACCGTACATATATGTATATGTACATAACAGTATAAGTGAGCACGCAAGCAAAGCTGAAAATATGTGTTTCGAACAAAGATGGCTAACAATGCCAACAATAACAATAAAAACAACAACAAAAGCAATAATAATAATGAAATGTGCTTAGTACTCGCTGGAGTGTGTGAACAACAAAAACCAATTCGAAAAAATTACGAAATCAGTGCAACAAAAACGCTGATAAATGTGCATAGTACAGCAACAACACTAACAAAAAGTACACAACGCTAACGCCTCCCAACCAGAACCATGCTACATTAGTAAAAAGACCCGCATCATTGTTGTTGGCCACATATCTCTGCATACCTAATAACTAGGTAAGCGCGACGCGCTCTGCCAACAGCCAACGGCCAATCAAAATGCGACGCTGGCTTTGTTGTTGCTTGCTAGTTGCTAGTGGGTTTTACCCGCACGGCGCACCGCAAGTGTGAGCGAGCGAGCGCGTAGGCAACTCAACATTGACCGTGGCTTGCCGTTGTTGCTGCCTCAGCACTTGCGCATTGCTTTAGCGGGATTTTGGGAAATTTTCTCGCGTTTCTCCTGCGCTTTAAGGCGCAAAAGGATTTCAAGCGCGCGGGATTTTCCGTCTTGCCTGTTGAGGCGTTCAAGTGCTGCAGGGACCAGGCAGCTGATAATGGCGTCTGTGAGAGAGAGCAAAAGAGCGAGATGAGTAGATTTGGTAGCGCAAGGATGTGCCAGCTGCGCTTTTGAAAAATATGCTTGTTAAATGATTGTGCACGCCTACTTGTGGGGTTTTCCACTCGTTCCACTTCATAGACGGGCGCTTAATAGTAGTTTCTCTTTTGTTTTCAAGCGCTCGTTAGCGTTAATGGCGTTGTGAGGAGGATACGCTGTTTGCCTTCTAGTGTGAGACGAGTGTTTGTTGGTTTTTGCCCAGCGCCGTTAACAAGTGCATATTTCCAGTGCGCGGTAAATATTGTTGGAGTCGCATACATACACGTCATTAATACATAACTGTTTCTCTTAATAAAGTTCGATTTTTGACGCGCTTCAACTCCCTCGTGTTGTACGCACAGCATTCTCCTACCACACCTGCTCCATAAATAAGGGTATGCGCTGCCTGCGCGCTCATTCTTCCTCTTTTCTTCATATTTATGCTTATGTGGAACTCTTGCGCGGCACTCGACAGGACATAGGTGTGGCATGCTCCACTTAGAACGCGGCTCATAGCAAAGTATATACTCACTTAAATTGATATGCCGAGTAGCACTTAGTTCATATACTATATTTGCTCACTTATGGCCCCAAACACACACACACCTTTACATTTTTTTACTTGCATATTTATATGTGTGCTTGTCCTTGCTCTGTGGAGGCGCCTGGAGTGGCGTCACTCATGTGTGGAGTGTATGCATGCCTGGCGGCCATTTATCAAAGTCATTAGTATCTACTGTTTATTATGTATTTCGCGGAGTCATGTAGACACTTTCATTAGTCTTTAGATTCATATGTGTATTAAAAATCAAAATGTACTTATATATAGACTTTTAAAAGGCGACGGTGCATAAAGTAAATGGTGGAACGCTGGTATGTATGTGTGTACTTTCTTTAAGTATTAAAATTTCAATAAAAGGTTATGACGTTAAAGTTTGGCGGATTCACGAAAAGTTTCGGAAACTTTTTTCCCTCAGAGTTTATTGCACTTAGTGCCAGTTTTCTTTGCGCATCTCTGCAATTATTTACATAGACAATTTTTTGTAAGCCCATTTCCACAAGTTTTTTTACCCACCCTAGCCTCAAATTTCAACCCAAAATTGCCGTGAAGCTACTTAAAAACATTTTTCTGATCGAAGAGCGCTAAAATTATCGGTAAAATGATCTAGAAACCTACGTCTGACAGCATTTTCGATACCGAGAGAGCGCTAAGTTCTTTAAGATAAATGTCTCAAGAGAGTATTTTAGAGGAAGCTGGTATGCATTGTTTTTGGAGGCAAACGGACGAGTCTGGATAAAAAAGAACAGAAAGCAAATGATGGAAATGAAAAAAGTTTATTTTTCACCCAGACTTGATGATCGGGAGCCATCGTTTGTTCCCACGAAAAGTACGACTTTTCAACTGAGTCCAGCCACTTATATTTAAAAAGATAAGCTAATCAAGCTACTGGGTCTTCACCTCATTTATAAAGGTTCTAATCCAATTCCTTTTTAATGATTGAAGAAATCGAACGTCAGGGAGTCGCCTTGTCTGAAATCTCGTTTGGTATCGAACGGCTCGGAGAGGTGCTTCCTGATCCTGACGGAGCTTTTGGTGTTCCTCAACGTCAGTCTACACAGCCGTTTTAGTTTTGCGAGGATACCAAATTCAGAAATAGCGGCGTAGTAGAGGCAGCTCCTTTTCGTGCTGTCATAAGCAGCTTAAAAATCGAACGAAGAGGTGATGTGGGTCGATCCCTTTTTTACGGGTCTTTTCCAATATTTGGCGCACGGTAAATATCTGGTCAGTTGTTTATTTGCCAGGCCTAAAGGCACACTGATAAAGTCCAATTTGTTTGTTGATAGAGGGCTTTAGTATTTCACACAATACGCTCGATAGAACCTTATATTCGATGTTGAGGAGGCTTATCCCACGATAGTTGGCGCAGATTGTGGGGCCTCCCTTTTTGTGGATTGGGCAGAGCGCACATAAATTTCAATCGTTGGGCATGCTTTGGTCCGACTATATTCTACAAAGAAGCTGATGCATGCTCCTTATCAGTTCTTGCCCGCCCAGTTTGAATAGCTCGGCTGGCAATCCATCGGCCCCCGCCACTTTGTTGTTCTTTAGACGGGTAATTGCTGTTCAAACGTCTGTATGGTCGGACAATGGAACGTCTCCTCCATCATCATTGGTGTCATGCTTTCGCTGTCGTTCAGCAGGCTGGAGAAGTGTTCCCTCCATAATTTTAGTATGCTCCACTATCCTAGGATCCCTAAAATCTTGCTATCTCGTCTCATATTTTTGCTCAAACCATTCGGTTCTCTCAATGAATGTACTTATATCCAAGTATTCTGTGTCTGGTTTGCGTTAGAGCTGGGCTTCACAGCAAAAATGGAAAACCGTTTCCTAATTCCCTTCTAGCTTGGAACTACGGTAATAGGCCAGTTCCCCGTTGTAGTGCCTGCCGACTTTATCATACTCGGTCGGTCCTTATCTGCTTCATTATCTTGCAGTTGGTTTTGGATTTCCATCTGTTCCATTTGTTCAAAGTGAATATGAAACTATCTCTTGATATTTCACAGCCTACTTTGCCGATAATGATCCTGTGGCCGGATACCCAAATTATGGATAAGTGAAGTTGACTTGCCAGTGAGTTTTTAAAGCCTTTATGCAGTTTTTAACTAGGCTGGAATTAAGATGTGCTCGTCCCTGCTCTGCAGTTCGTTTTGAGCCGTCGGTATAGGTAGAGGCTGTAACATCCTCCCCTACTAAACATCTCTTTTCCCGTCAAGAGATTATCTGCACCCGGAGTTGGCCATCTGTGGTAGAATATAGTCTGATCTACGTAAGCTGGCTCAAGATGACCCTATGGCCAAAATCTTTCATCTTCATTCTTATAGCAAAACTTGCTGTTAGATTTTGAGAAAAGATGACTGTGGGCAGCTAATGCAAGGCATGACATAATAACCCATACACAAATTGCTCCCTGTATTCCATTTAGTTTGCCGATTTTGTCGTGTCTCCTTAATGCTGGCAACAGAACCAGTGCTCCCTAAGATATAATTGGTCTGATGTGAAGTAATGATTGAGGGAATATAATTTTTGATAATAATTTCGAATTTTTAAGCAAAAATTGTGTGAAATTTTTTTTCTCAGAAAATTAGTCTTTTTGTGAAGTCGCCATTTTGTAAAAAATCAAAGTTTTGACTTTTTTTGGCTTTTGCGATTTGAGACTATTTTAAGCAGAAAAATGTTCTTCACCGCTAGTCACCTTTTTTTCGGTGGTTCTCCTGAAGATTGGTATATCTTCAGTGCTACCAATCACATTGTGTCATACCATATGGTGTTGGAAAAGTAAGATTTTAAGCTTCATTTAACCTAAAAAAAAATTAAATTCGAGGAAGTTGAAAAAAAGTTGTAGCTAAAATAAGTTAAAGTTTGATTATAAATACGAAAATACTTTTTCGACTACTCATTAGAAACTAACCGGAAGCATGCAAGGGGCTACATGAGCCGCGACAAAAGCCTACATAAGTTTACAAATCGAAGACGAAAGGATAATAGGGGGTAGGCATGAATGCAACGAACTACTGCAAGAAATTTTGTTTGCACAGAAGAAATTATACAATTAAACATGAAAATTGGCTTGTGTAGCAATTCGAAAGAGATTTGTGAGGAGCGCCGATTGCGTCTGTATGCACAGCTGGCCCCTAACTAATATACGATTTATTGTTCTTGCGCAAATACAGATGGTCCACTGCAGCAGGACACGGCAGCCAATGATTTTAGTTAGTGACGAAAGGAAAAAAGTAGAGTATAGGAAGTGACTTATTATTGCGCATAAATATGTTTGTATTGATTGCAACAATCTGCTCTTAACGCCTCGAAGGCTGCGTTGTAAGCATGTTGTAATTCGACTGAGAAGTCAAAAGACGCTTGAACAATGGATTTTTCATACATTTTGTTGCTGACATTATAGCTATTGCAACGTTTTCTTTCTTCCTATTTTTTTACTTTTTTGTGTTCCTTATATATTTTTTCTTTGTTTCCAATTTTGTTTTTCATTAATCAGCCATTAATTATATTGGCCGCAAGAAAGGTGTGACCAGATTGTAGCAAACTCACACTTTCATACATGTACATACATTATTTATATGTATAGCATATAGTAGTTACTACAATGCAGCCTCACTAGAAACTGATTTCTTCCTTCCTTTTTCGTTTTTGTATTTTTTCTGATTTTTTCAAATTTTTCCAACACAAATTCAATGAGATGCTTGAGAAAAACATGGCAGCACCTTCATTCTTCTACATATATCTACAAACGTATAGTTTTTTTATTGTTGTTGTTGTTGCTATTTCCTCAATTGCATCGTATTTAATGAACCGAATCGAACGAAACCGGAAAGAGAAATTAAAATGGATGACAAATAGCCGTGTTGCAGAGACAACAAAATCCGAAAAGCACACAAACAAGCATATGTATGTGTGTGTATGTGTATGTATGTATGTGCGTATGGTTACACATATGTGTCATTCAATTGCATTTGAAAAGGTGTAAATCTGCGGCTGCCATAAAGACACACAGCCCAAGCATTTCGAGCGGCTGCAGATGCTGGCTGGAGTGTGCTCACACACACATGAAAAAACATATAAATTTATACATATGTATATTCGATAGAGGCGTACACCTACAGCGCGCTGCAATGGCAGCCAACAGCAGCATCTGCCGCTACTTCAGCGCTCTTCAACTGTGATTTGTTGTTGCTCAGCTCGCCTCACGTGCTCTCACCGCTGCTTCACACTTCGTTTTTTTTTGTTTTTGCGCTTTCCACTAATTTGTTGTAGCGATTTTTTACGCTTTTCCGCCTTTTTAGTTTTATTAGCGCTTGTCAAGGCTTACGCGCACACACACACAGTCGCACAAACACACATACGGAGGCGCGAAGAGCCATTCAATCCCAATAACATTTAGCTGAATAGTCCTGCTTATATTTACGCTAATTGGGGTTGTTGCTTCCCTCGCTGTATAATTCAGCTCACCCCTCTCCTGCCTGCTCTGCTCCGCTCTTCTGCGTCTTTCCGTTATTGGCATATTTATTGTTATTATCATAAGCTACTTTTTTACTTTTCGACTTTTATGTTTTTGAAAATCCTCTGCCTAAATAGTTTTTGAATTGCTTTGTTTCGCAAATACTCCGACTTCGGCTATCTCTCTTCGGGCAAGCAGACACAGTACCTTCATTGAAACACCAGTGTCTAAAGCTGATGCCTCTTGTTGTGATTGTTTGCATAAACTCATGTTTTGTAGCATCTGCTTTTTGATGTTGTTTTTGATGGTGCACTTCAGGGCGAAAGCGTTAAGCTGGTTTATGGTGGAGTGTAGAGTGTATACTTGTAACTGTAGTTGCTTTTCTATTAAAAAATAGTCACTAACTTCTTCTTCTTTACTGGCGTAGACACCGCATACGCGATTATAGCCGAGTTAACAACAGCGCACCAGTCGTTTCTTCCTTTCGGAACGTGGCGCCAATTGCAGATTCCAAGCGAAGCCTGGTCCATATCCAACTGATCTTTCCGACGGAGTGGAGGTCTTTCCTCTTCCTCTGCACCCTCAGACGGGTACTGCGTCGAATACTTTCAGAGCTGGAGTGTTTTCATCCATTCGGACAACATGACCTAGCCAGCGTAGCCTCTGCCTCGTAATTCGCTGAATTATGTCAATGTCGTCGTATAACTCATACAGCTCATCGTTCTATCAAAGGATCATAAATCTTTCGCAGAACTTTTCTCTCGAAACCTCCTAAGGCCGACTCATCAGATGTTGTCATCGTCCATGCCTCTGCACCATATAGCAAGACGGGAATAATAAGTGACTTATACAGTTTTGTTTTTGTTCGTCGAGAGAGGACTTTCCTTCTCAATTGCCTACTCAGTCCAAAGTAGCTCCTGTTGGCAAGAGTTATTCTACGTTGAATTTCGAAGCTGACTTTGTTGTTGCTCTTAATGCTGGTTCCAAGTTAGACAAAATTAGCTACAACTTCGAAGTTATGACTTAACAGTGACATGGGAGCCTAGTTGCGAGTTTGTTTGATGACAGGAGATATTTTGTCTTGCCCTCGTTCACTGCCAGACCCATTTGCTTTGCTTCCTTATCCAGTCTGGAGAAAGTAGAACTAACGGCGCGGGTGTTAAGGCCAATGCTTTGACGGAGCTTTTGGTATTGCTCAACGTCAGCTTACACAACCGTATTACTTTTGCGGGGATAGCAAATTCAGACATCGCGGCAAAAAGGCAGCTCCTTTTCGTGCTGTTAAAAGTTGCTTTGAAATCAACGAAGTGACGCAGTGTTTGAATAGCTCGGCTGGCAATACATCGGCCCCCGCCGCTTTGTTGTTCTTCAGACGGGTAATTGCTATTCGAACTTCGTCATGGTCGGGCAATGGCACGTCTCCTCCATCGCCATTGTGGAATCAGGTTCGCTTTCTCCTTTCGTTATGCTTTCACTGCCATTCAGCAGGCTGGAGAAGTTGTCACTCCATAATTTAAGTTTGGTCTGGGCATCGGTTACTAGTTAGTCTCCGCATTTTTTCGGAGAATTTTCGAGCATTAGTGGTAGTGGCTTACTTCTTGGTATTATGAACTCTCACCTACAAATAAATCGAACTTCTAGTACTGATAAATCGACTCGTCTGACACTTGAAGCGCTTTGTACTAAACCAAGTTGTTAGGTGTTCTCTCAAGCTCTGTATTCTTTAGACGACTCGTGACATGACTCGATCTAAACCTGAAACGTGGATGTAGTTCTCATTTATTTATTAGGGGGTTCTAGGTATAACATCTACCGTTCTTAGTTTTCACGATTAAAAAGAGGAGAGTGCAGTGACTAGGGAGGGTTCCTACTATGGTCAGGTCTACATAAACGGAACGGTCCCGGATTTTTGTCCGGCCAATGACTGCCAATTCGCCAGAATTCTTCAAATTTATTTCAAGAATCTTTTCTGCTGCTAAGTATAATAACAACAACCAGGGAGAGTAGTGGAGAGATTGCATATTATTAGTGGAGAGTTTGAATTCTATTGCACAAGAAGGGTTTTAAGTTGGCTTATCATGCTTACATACAGTATCGCGATCACAATTTCTTTTGCTGATTTTTGTAGTCACTCAAAAACTTTGTTTTCGAAAAATTTTGTAAACAACAACACCAAACATTTGTTTTTTTTTTATAAAACCAGACCACTTAAAGGTGGATATATCCATTCTCTATTCAACGCACACAGTGGGCACAAATTAAATTCAATTAGAGCAAATCCATTTCGTTTTCGAAAATAAATAAATATTCCAAAATAACAACAAAATACAACAAACAAAAAGCAAGAAAAATCCAATTTGTGGCAAACAAAAGAGCTCAAATCCAAATTTCAAAAGCAAATAAACATGCGCTTGAAAAAAGTGAGGGAGAGTGATCCGTGGCCGGCGGAGCCTGTCTAGAGGTGCGGGAGGGAGCATTGGCCGTATGGCAACGTACGCATACAATGACAAGCGGCACTTTAATGTGTCATAAGTAGCGTAAATGGAATGAATTACAATGTCTAAAAATAACAACAACAAAAAGTGAACAAATTATTGCAGAAAACAACAA
The DNA here is from genome assembly GCF_016617805.1 of Bactrocera tryoni. Classification (NCBI taxonomy): domain Eukaryota; kingdom Metazoa; phylum Arthropoda; class Insecta; order Diptera; family Tephritidae; genus Bactrocera; species Bactrocera tryoni. The sequence continues at coordinate 77,853,727 of NC_052502.1, forward strand.
CAATTTGAGAAAAAATAGTAAAATCGCCCACAAACGAAATCACATAAACAAAGGACATATGAAATTTGTTACTTTTAGGCGTGTATATGTAAGTATTTATGTGTGTGCGTGTGTGTATGTAATTTTCTATATATAAATTACCTACATACATATGCACATATGTATGTGTCTTCTGCCCAAATGGCTCATGAATGAAGTCTGAACTACAAATACATACATCTGTTTGTTTGTTGGTGTGTGCTTGCTCACCTTTCGCACCTATGTAGAAGAGACACCGTTAACGATAAGAGTCAGTCGCTCGAATATCGCATATCCTGCGAATTCAAAGGCACAGCAGGTTCCCAGTGATTCTTCATTGTTTGGCCAAAGTATGCCTTGCACCGATCGCCATATGCGAAAGGTTATTCCAAATCACTGACTGCGAGTCAATAAATGTAAATACATATAATAATACATACATACATACGGATAAATATATACATATGAGACGGTGAGCACCGGCAAGGTGTTTGCGCTGAACAGATTTTTATGAATGAAATTTTAGTTTCAATTTTTGTGTAGTTTTTGCACGCAAACAACAATTGGATGGACAATAAATTGAAGTTGTTGGACACTGTTGTTATACACGGGTACTCGATATTCATTAATCAGCGGGTTCTCGGGTATCCTTAACTAAAATGAATCGAGTGCGTCGGGCACAGCATGCGGAAGTTGTCGCAGGAAGTGTGTGTAAGAAGTTTGTTTGGTGTTTGTTGGAAGCATGAGTTTATAAAATGTAAAATTTTATGAAAATGAGAGAAAATTTGTTGACAAAAATCAGCCCTAATGTGATTTTCTTTTTAATTTGCAGCAAAATATTTTTCAAAAATTCCAAATTAATTCCGAATGTTAGGAACATAAGCTTGGAAAAATCAAACAACCAAAAAAATTTGAAAAAAAAAATTTGAAAAGAAAATTAAAAAAAAAAATAATGAATATTGCGTTTCTTCCTTTTTTGTTCTTATTTTCTGTTATAACCTGTGTATAACCTAGTTTCATGCAAGATCCTTAATATTTATTGCTCCTCAAAGTTGTGATATAGATATTTTATTTTTTTTTCTTATTGGTTGATTCCAAAATATTCTCTCAGTCTTAAAGTTCATGCATTAAACTACTTCCAGTGAAAAATTAATTGCTTTAATTTTAAATTTTTTGGAGTTACTTTTATCATTCAACTATTTTTTTAATTATAACTTTGCAAATATTTGGATAAAATATGAATAGAATACATTAATAATATCCAGTTTGTAACACCTAGAAGTAAAAGTCGGAGACCTCTAAAGTATTTGTATAAATGATCATATTCCCGAATTGATCTCTCAATTTATGAGACATCGACTTGAAATTTTGTATCCGTTCTTTACTCCATAATAAGCTTCACATTTGTCGGAACCGCCGATATCGTACCGCTATAGCATATAGCTCTCATACAAACTGAACGTTCGGATTCGAGTGCTTGTATGGAAAACTTTTTTATTTGACAAGATGTTTTTCCGAAATTCGCCATGAGCTTTTATCTAAGGCAATAATGTAATCTTAGAAGAAATTGTTTAGATTGGATCACTATGGCATATAGTTACCATACAAATTGATCGATTGAAATCATGTCCTATGACAAATTATTTTATTTTACGAGATATCTTCTAGATATTTGGTATGGGTTATTATCCAAGGCAGTGGTATAATCTGCGAAGACATTTTTCAGATCGTACTACAACAGCTTATATGTAGCTGCCATACAAAATAAGCGAGCAAAATCAAGATAATCAGCTTTTTATGCTCTTATATGCTATAAGAAACGCACCTTGGAAGGGTATTGTAGCCTCGGTGCTATGCCTTGAAAATATTTAGTTTTTTTTATAACACTGAACGATTTTAATTTTTTTGTTACAAAATTGATTTTTATATGCTTAAAATATAGCTTAGAAAATATGTTTAATTTTTCTATTTGTTTCATACATTTTACAGCAATTTATTTTAATCAACTAATTTTATTTTAAAATAAGTTTTTTTATTTTAAATTTTTTTATTTAAATTTTTTTATATAAATTTTTTTTTAAATCTGTTTTTTTGTTTTTATTTTATCATCATTTCAAAAGCGAAATATTCAATCTAAACTTCGCAATTTTCTATCTTTACATTTTAAATCTTTTTTTTTTTTGCGGGAAATCGAAATTTTTTGCCCGAAGCCAACATACACTTACACTTACATACAAAAATGTGCGTTTAATTTGTCTGTATGTTGCATTTTCCAACAAAAATAGCCAAACACTACCGTTATATGCTTGCTAGACTGGCCGGCAGCCGATCGCTGCCAGAGAAAACAGTATTAGCCGAGATTAGCCGAAGGTAGATGTGACGATTAGGCGCACAAACCCAATTACAATTGCCCGGCGATATGAGGCACCGTTTATCCTCGTATCAATGCAGCAATATGTGTATACAACAAAAACAACAACAACATGAACGAAAGCATTTAACAAAAACAATATAAACAACAATAACAAAAATAATAGTTTTAACAATAACAGTGCCAAACAACAAGTAACTCGGCGTTGTATGAGTGTGTTTGTTTGTGTGTACGTGAATGTGGCTATTTGCACCGACCACGCGCACAAAGGCCAAGGCGGAACTAGAATTTCCAAGCGATTGCACATGTGTTGCAGCAAAGCGTAAAAACCCAATCGCGAGCTCTAACATATGTTCGGCTCCCTATGTATATACATGTATATGTACATATGTGTATACAGTTAGGTGTGTGTATATGCATGCGTGTGTTTGTAAGCTACTAGAATATAGTGCCAACTACAAAAACGAAGTTCCAAAATTGCACATTGCAAATGCATTGCCGCCACACTGACTATTTCATTTAGAGCCAGGAATATACATACGTGTGAGCGACTGAATGCTGTACTCTGTGTGTGTGTGTGTGACAAAGGCAAAGACCGTGCGGATCACTGCTGATTGATGCCGCGCTTTCAATGCGAAGGTGACAAAGTGGAAGTAATGCCCAGAAATATTTACACATTCAATTACATATGTGCACACACACATATACATACACATTGTGATCATATAGGCATATATGTGCATACATACATATATGTATCACAATTGCTCTAGTGTTTGGGCCTTAGCGCTACTTTTTTGCCGGTTGATCCTTTGCAACATCAATGCCGTAACATTGGATTACGAAACATGCCACAAAACTGTGCGCTCGCTCTCAAAAATCGTTTGCTCTGTCTGCGCATGCGTCTTCGGCAACTTCTTAAATGCAATTTCATTACGTTAAATCGGTCTTAGCTCACAAAATAATTGATTGATTCGCTGTTGCAGTGTGTCAAGCGAAAATTGTGTCTTTATGTGTGTATGTGTGTGTGTGTTTGCTTTGGAGAATTCTGCAAGATTTGACGATTGCTTTGACGCGTAAATTGTTTTCACGGCATTTTAAATAGTTCCCTTCTCTCACCCACAATAGTGCCGCTTACTAAAGACGCTGCTTACAAGCGATTTCTAAGACTCCATGCAAATCCTTTGTAGTCTTAACTTATTTGTGTTTATCTTTCGCACTTTTTTGTTGCTTAAATGCCATTGATTGTCGCTTGTTTTTGTGGGTTTTAATTAATTTTTGACAGGCTTGGCAAATTTGGTGCGTTCAGTGGGAATTTTTTAGGTCGAAGAATACCAGGAATGCACTTGTGTGGATGTGATGTCTTGAAAAGAAGAAGCAGAAATTGCAGCTGAAACATTATTGTTGGCTAAATATTTTTATATTCGCTGGGATTTTCGATACTCATTCAGATTTTGTGAAACAGAGCTCAGGCGAGCCGCAAGACAACTGCGGCTTGCATTGAGAGTGAGACGGATTGAAGTTGTTGCAAATGTAAAAAAAAAACTCATCAGACAATTAAAAAAAATGTTGCCGACAGTAGCCTTCTTGAGCTGAACAACTTTTGAAGAAGTTAGAGGGTCAGCTGGTTATCAAAGCATGTCGAAAGTGGAACTTCGGAGCTCGGGTTCTAATGAGAACATACATAAGTCTTGTACGACTTGTCTAGTTTATTAAGTAAACTAACTTTCTTGCGGTAAAGAATGTTGGCCCATCGAATGGTATCTTCTGATATCGGTGCGGGGGCTTTTGGTGGCTGGTGGCTACATAGGTTTGGAAACGGAGTCGGTAGTTCTTCGGAAATCCAGATAAGATGTGCAGCTTCCTTCATGGAGTGAACAAGGTTCGTGCTTAGCCCTCGCTGGCCTCGAGATCCAATTAATTCTAGCTTTGGATGCAGTGTGGTTGGCCGTCTTTTGAAAAGTAGTGTCGCCATAAAATGTAAAATGTAAAACTTCCTTTACGGACTGACTAGTATCCATCACCAAGCATTATCATTAACTAAGTTATTTTAATTTTTTATATGAACTCGCTTTCTATTCCGCTTTTTTCTCTGATCTCGCTGTAACAATTGAATAACCATTGTGACGAGTGCTGCTAATGATAAATCTCATAATGCTTGGCTCTCGCTCTCTAGTCAGTATCGTAGTGTAGTCTTTCTCTTATTTCCTTGTACCTACCACAGAGCTCCATCCGACTTCATTGCCTGTTCAACTAAATTGAATTCAGGATTTGGAAGAAAGTCACTTAAGCGTCAGTCCCTCTTCTGGCAAGCACTAAATATGTTCTGAGAGCCCATATTGTTTTTATTTGGGTATCCATATGCCGGGATCGAAAAAATCTCATATAATCAGAGCTCCAGACGTTTTCGCGCAATATTGCATTATTTCCGGAAAACTTCCTCGGAACCGTGTTGTCTACTTTACCTTCCTCAACATCGACTGCTGTAAGCTTATTAGTCACACTCACATTCGATACACACTCACCTCCGTCCGCAGTGATGCTTAAAACTATGTCACTTACACACAAGTTCTTTCCAATCCTTTCGTAATGGTAATCACAAGTATTTGTCAATACCGTTTTGTTGCAGCTCAACAACAACTTCCTGCTTTAAATTTTTTATTACTTTACAAAAAATACTCTGCATGTTACCATGTCCACAAGAGTTTCCTGCTTCGAGACGCTTCGCTTTGCCAGATGGAAGCGACTATATTTGATGTGAGTGTGTGAGTATTAAACTCGCATCCGGTTGGGAGAAGAAATAAAATCACGCGGAAATCATTTAACTCATTTGTTGTCGATGACATTTTCGATTTTTTCTCTCTCTCCTTCTTCTTGTGCCGCAGCGCAACTCTTTTCCAACCGAATCATTTCCTGCTCGCCTGCCGCTGATGCTTATTTATTGCGTTTTTATTGAACAAATCGACAAAGTTGTTTGGCCGACAACGGACGACGGCGAACGAGGGTTGACTTAAGACTTTTCTCCGTTCCGCACAAGTTTCATAAGCCGTCTTTCCGTCTCGCGCCTCCCCTCTGTGTTAGTTTTGTTGACTTACTTCAGTCTTCGTTCCTGATTTCTGGCTAATTCCTCTCCAACAGTATTTAAAATTCTCCACACTCATCAAGCTGAAGTATTTAAATCCGTCTTAATTTGCTGCGTCCAAGTCTATCTTACTCTGCAGTCTCCTTTCTAAGGATTTAGCGTATGAATAATTTGAGTTCATTTTTCAATGTCTCTCTTTTACTAGCGAAAACTTGTTTTTGTTGGTTTTCGTCTTCAGGTAATTAGATTTTATTTATATTTACATATCGTACATATTGTGAAAACAATTAATCTGGCTTGATTTCTTCGATTTAACTTGTCAGTAGACGGTAGAAATTTTTCTCATACAGCCTCGCTTCACAACGTTGGCTGAGATAAGTCTCTCAACGAAAATATGTGTGAACATTCATAAAAAGGAAAGTTCGCGTCAACTAATCAGCTTTTTAGGTCTCAAGGTCAAGCTTGAAGTCTATTCGCATTGGAAACTAAGTGCCTAACATTTTTCATAAAAGATTACCAATTGCAATGATAGACTGACCATCAGGGATTAGCTGAGCAAAGAAGTATTGGTCAGATCTTGTGATTTTTAATGCTAATGGACTTTTCCGACTGCGAAGAGATGAGAAGCAAATACTTCCGAAAACTTCTCATGGTAAACGAATGCTGCTCAGTATAAACTGAGATAGTTTTATGGGAATCCATGTTATGCCACTTTTGGAGCTAAATGGAAACTGATTAGAGTCTACACAATGTAAGGTCCGCAATAAGAAAAACTATTATACTTCTACAAAATTTTCAAAACCGTCAGCTTTGGCAACTCAGTCTTATAACTGAACCTGGGCGGAGTATTACTTTAGATACTTTAAAAGAAGTATTCGGCGTAGTTCCTTCACACCAACGGTCTTTGGTTGAGTTTTGGTGACTCTGGGATGTCGTTTCTACAATATTGTGTTGTCGGTTTGGCTAATACGATCGTGATTTGAAATGAAAAAGCTTATATTTGGCAACATAATCATCAGATTTGTTTGCTAAGCTTCAGAGCGAGTTGATCCTACGCTAAGTACCTCGTACACGGCGGTATCTTTAGGTATCCACAATCTTTTTGGAGAGTGAGTGCTTCTATGAAAAACTTTTGGTTCCTTAGTAGATCCAGTTGCTTAATATATACTTGACTTGATTATGTTGATTGGATTTGAAATTCAAAAATCTTAGAAGTGCTTTCTCTGAATCACAACTCAAAGCTGGGGGTTATCGTTTAAAGTCATGTCGCCATGTAGTTTTATGTTTCTTTCGAAGTGATTTCTCTGTTAATACGAGTATTGCCTGAAATGTCATGTCAATTAGCATTTTCGTCGCCAATTCAATGTTTTTGCTCGCACTTGTAGGCGAAGTGTGCCCAATTAAGTTTTGGAGAGGCAAAAAAACTTCTTGTTCGATTTAGTTTTTATTTTTATAGCAACTTTCTTATTATACTATGCTAGCACTTTGCTGGCAAGTAAATTTTCGTAAGTTAGAGCAAACTCCGAAGTCTGAATCTGAATGCCGTGACTCGTTGCCATTTTGTTATTTGTGCTTTAGTGCAATGAAATCTGAAGTTCGAAAATATAATTTTATTGCCGAAAAAAGTCGAAAGGAAAACTACACATACACACACTGATATTTTTATAGACAGTAATATACCAGCACGGTCCGATAAGTCAGTTAAAATAAGTAACCAGTAGTCGGTTCCAAACATAGGCTTCTTGTAGCACGATGCCGTCGGTTTATTTTTTATGTTCGGGTGAAGTTTGATCTCCATATGTCAATTAGTTTGTGTTTGGCAGTTTTCTTATGACGTGCGTTTAGCGATGTTTACCATGGAAAAAAGGCACAATGATCTTCTTTGAAAGTTTGTTTTTCCAATGGATTTACGGCTACGGAGTCATTGAAAATGTTGCCAAAGGTTTGGTGTGCCTACTTCATCACGAACGCAAATATTGGGTAGTAGTAGATGCTACTTTGATATCGGTAGGTAACTGAGAGCAGATTCCGTCCATAACGTGCAGAAACATGGCCATCGGCCCAGGCCATCGAACTGAGATGAGAAAGCACTTGGAGCATTCGAGAGAACTGTTCTTTGCAAAATCTTTGGAGCCGTCTGCGTAAGCGAAGAAGATCGGAGAAGATGAAATAACGAACTACATAAGCACTACGACGACATGGACATAGTTAAGAGCATACAAATGCGACGAAATCACTGGTTAGGTCACGATGTTCCAGCGATAAGCTCCTCCGACTCGGGACCCATTTGTGGAATGATAGCAAGGGGTCCCACGCATACAATGGAAAGACTAAGCGCATAGCGACCTGTCTCTAGTTGCGATGTATATGACTGGGTCTCGTCTCAGATCATGCGCTTAGATATTTCGATGTGAAGGACGTGAAGTAGAAAAAGTTAAAAAATAGTGCCTAAAAATCATCGTGTTATCATCAACGCGATCTCAAAATCTCTTACATTCAACATTTTGGTTAATCTTTCGGGTGTGTAGTTAAACTCTTACCAACAATCGGAATATTTTGCCAAAACGACGTCGAGTAGAGGTCGCAAAGAAGATTTTTAACATCTTAGCTGAAGAGTCTACATTAGACGTTAGCTTATGAAAACTATCCATCAAACACACAGCTGTTAGTTGAAAATAACAGTGTTGTATTCCAAGTTCAAAAAGTCACTGACTTATTCAGGAGGCCTCATAAGGGAAAGGGAGCCCATCACAAAAACGGTTTATTTGGAAATGAAGCACCACTCTGAGCGTCATTTATGGATTTATTTCATTTTTGCCGATTTTTATTTCATAAACTCTTTTCATTAACTTGCAACTTTTTCGGCAGTTGAACGCACTCGAGTGGGCTTCCCATCCCCCCGCTTGCCTGCTGCTCTCCATGTCGTAGACGCAAGTTTATTAATCCTGGGAACTCGCACAAATGTTTTAGTTTGAAAGAGTTGTTGTTTTTTTCTCAATACTACTGTTATTTAGGCATTTTTACCCACATAGCAGGTTGTTGTTATTGTTTTTGCAAGCAGATTGCATGTTTTGTCTGCATTAAAAAGCGAAAAATTCGGCGAGCAGAGGCGAGCAGTCGGAAATCGTGAAAAAATTGTCATGAACTGCGCGTCTGTCAATCCAAAGGATTCATAGCTTTCTCCATGCCTGCCACAAACTAACTCTAGGGGGGCGGCAAATAAGCAGGTGCATACAGACACACACACACTTTTGGTCGTTTAAATGACAGTTGCTTTCCGATTTTTTTACGGCAGATTCATGCTTTCTTCCGCTTCGCAACATGACGTGGCTGTCATTTAGCTGTCTACTTTCCCACTTTGTTGTTTTTGTTTTTGCCTGTTCAACATTTAAATTGATATTTTCATATGTCAAGAGCGGAAGCTTTACCGTTAACTTTCCACTGCATACTTTCTTTCTTTGCCTTACTGCTGTTGTTGTTGTGTTGTTATTGTTGCACTTCACTGTCACAACAGCCAACAAATGCGAACTAATGTGTTTTTGAGCGTGTGTGTGTGTGGGACGTGTTTGCCCCGAGTTTACATGATAAGGCCGGCGGGTCGCGGCATGCACCTGCCCTCACATTACTTCATTTCTTTGACATTATGACATTTAATACGTCCTTTGCTTTGCTTTTTCTGTTATTTATATTTATTTTCACCATTCTTTTTGGCGTTTTCTTGAATTTATTTGCTTGCTATACTTTTCGAGTGTCATCATTGTCGCTCTATTATTATTTATTATGGGAAAATAACAATGTAAATGCAAGGAGCTCGCGTGGCAGCATTGGATCGGGGTGAAGCGCCGTTAGTATGCGCTTGTCAATCGAAAAGAAAGTCGAACTTATAAGCCTCCCCGCTATCTCTGTTGGCTTTCAATTCAACAAATCCTTGCTGCTATAAAATAGACTCTGGTTCAGAGTTATTCTTCATGTTCACTGATGAACATCTCTCTCAATCTAATCGCAGCTGCAGTCTCCTTGTGAAAAGGTGACTGGTACTCAATACCGAACTATCATTTATAAGGCAAACCTTATGGATTTTGATCCTCCTACGCCTTTGTGAAGTATTATCTAGAATCAGTCTTAAATATCTATGAGCTTCGCAGTCCAACGAACTAGATAGAGTATTAAAATTATATACCGAGTCGCTCTTAAAGTTCGAATAAAGCCTTCGAATACTTCTGCTCAAATTAAACAGAGCTGCCATCCGGCTTAGGGCCAGTAGGTTCATGTATTGCAATACAGCCGGCCAATTTAACCCAGATTAGTTTTTATAAATGGAAAGAATATAAGCAAAAAATGTCTTTATCTTTTCTGGGAGCCGAGATTCTGACTGTGTTTTCTGCAGATATCAACAATTTCCTGCGTCCGCACCCGAGCTGAGTCACAAATTTTGAAACTGTGTGGCGAGGGTTGTGCGCTGGCTTTGGGACCCGCCACGTAAAAAAACGCTCACAATAAAAAAGCGCAAACAGCCTTGGATGAGAGAAATCTTGCCAACAGGTGCTACTTTGGACTGAGTTGGCAATTGAGAAGTAAAGTCCTCTCTCGACGAACAAAAACAAAACTCTATAAGTCACTCCTTATTCCCGTCGTGCTATATGGTACAGAGGCATGGACGATGACAACATCTGATGAGTCGACGTTACGAGTTTTCGAGAAAAAGGTTCTGCGAAAGATTTATGGTCCGAATGGACGAAAACACTCCAGCTCTGAAAGTATTCGACGCAGTATCCGCCGGGGAAAGTAGAGGAAGAGGAAGACCTACACTCCGTGTAAAAGACCAGGTGGAGAAGGACCTGTCTTCGCTTGGAATTTCCAGTTGGGGGCACCTTGCGAAAAGAAGAAACGACTGGCGCGCTGTTGTTAACTCGGCTATAATCGCGTAAGCGGTGTCTATATGTAAATATATGCCTTGTTTTGTTGAAAAGTTTTTGGATTTGTTCTAACGAAAGCCACTGCTTTCATCTCGAAATCTAAAGATTCGCGTTCTTATGTTAGGTTTTGTCTGTTTATAGCAATGCTCCATAACTTTTTCTCAATGCTATAGAAAAATCAAAATATTGTGCTGTTAAAAGGCCGACGGTTGTTTGCAGTGCCTCGATTTATGAAAATTTCTCTGGGTAATGACCTAGGTGACATGATACTTGTATGCATTTGTCTTTCGATACGTGTCAGATTATATAGTAGTTCTGTGTAAATACTCACTCATATTCATGTTTGTTGTATTCATACTCGGGTTGCATGCAATAATCCTGTTGATACACATTCGTGTTGGTATAATAGCCGATGTAGTCGTCGTAATAGCCACAATTTGAATTGTAGTTAGCCATTTTGACGAGAAATATGCGGAAGAAATTTTAATTTTATATTTTTGAGTTATTAGATTTCACTTTTAAACACTTTTTGCGTCGATATTGAACACTGTACGTTACTTAGAAGCCAGAATCCACGCCTCCCGGTTCGGTCGTTGAGGATACAGATATTTACACTAAATTTCTTAAATTTGTATAATTTTAAATTTCCGCTATTTTTATTTGTTAAATTGTTTTCATTTATTTGTGCCGTGGATTTTTCAATTTACTCTAAAACAAAACGATTATAATTATCGTAGAAATGTAAATTTAAATTCAAATTTTAAGCATCGTGAATGTGTTTGAAATTCTTTGATTCTTGCTGTACCATGATATTCATTACTATTTGTTGGAGTAGTCTAACCAGCGGCATTACTATGCCTCTCCTATCTAAGCTGACCTGGAAATATTGAAGAAGACCTCTACATTTTACTTTGTCGCGGCTAAATGAGTATAAATGAGTAACATTTATAAGAGTTCGAGCATCAATTAAAGGCGAATTGAATTGTGACAAAAATTTTTTGAAGGCTTTTAGGTCAATGTAAGCTGAACGGACTAAGCAGATTTGTGATGTGCTGAAGACGTCTTCATATAAATGTTTGTGATACATTTTTGATAGAAAAAACTTCAGTAGTCCATATGCTAATGGCTCAGACATACATATATTCCATGCAAGTTCAATCCAGAAACCTAACCTAATCTAGCGCGAAAAGTTCGTAAATATATTTTACCAAAGACCCTCATTTCAGAAATATCTTGTGAGAGCACATCATCAGGACCTTTTCCCGGTTTTCAAAATCCGAATTTGTTCAACTCTGGTTTCGAACGCAAAAATTAATATATTTTTTCTTAAATTATAAAATCCAAGGTTCTTGCTGGCGAGGTAAAAAAATCGTGATTGAAATAGTGTAAACGGTTCGCAGTTAAATATTTTTCTTGATGTATAATCAGAAAACTCTCCACAAAAGTTTGTTCTGTATTCAAGAGATCCTATTATTTAAATTTTAAGTCTGAAACCAATTGTGTTCAAGGACTTTACAGGCCAAGTTTATATTTCCTTTTCTTATTTTTTCCAAAACAGTTTTGGTTCTGACAGGAATAAATTTGTTTTCAGCCTTAGGGTGGCTGTGAAGTAGAAGCAGTAATGTTAACAAATACGTCGGGTAGTCGAAAAAGTCTTTTCGTATTTTGTCAATAGATGTCGTTGCAGTCATATATCTCTAGTGTCATACTATATAGTGTTGAAATTTGATTAGAAATATGAAAAGACATTTTCGACCACCCAATATATCTTTTTAAAATATTTTTCCAATTTTTATTATTTTTTTTTAATTTACCAAACTATGTATGCTTACAGAAAAATAGCTAATCAATATCAAGCCACAGGCAGTCACAAACACGGTGAAAAATTTTTTATATATAGTAACTGCTATGAATCGATTTATAATACCAATTTGACGGACGACAGCAGCAGACAGCAACAGCAAACGCACTATAAGCCGTTTCTGTTGCAGAGGCGTTTAGGCGCATGAAGACGATCACTTTTTAATTGTCCAATTAACAATTAATGAGGATGACACATAAGCGGCGCTGCGATTACGCTGCTAACCATGCGGTATTATACTTCTATATTTTCACGGGAATATATAGTATGTACCAAAGATATGTTTAACAAATTAATGGTTTTGCAAGCGCCGTCGGCAATACGAATGATTTTTTTATATAAGTATTTTGTTGGTGCTTCTATGATCTAATGATTTTTTTATTAATTTTATTTTTATTTTTAACTAGTTTAATTTTTTTTATTTAACTAAATTAATTTAATTTTATTTTTTAATTTCTTTTTAATTTGATTTGTTTTGCAAAGACTTTAGACTTCTATTGTAAATCGTCGTAAGCGCTGTCGCTTGATTAGTTGTATCATTAAATTTATTTCGGTTTTCTTCTGTTTTATGCGTCACTGATAGTCTGTATTGGCTACCGTATAAACAATTCCTGTCATTTTTTGCTTTATTTATTTCTTTTCCACCGCTTTGCTAACATTTTAAGGCGTATAATAAAGATTTGTCGGTCGTAAATCTTCAGAAATGAAAACGCGCATAAACTGTAGGCAGGGAGCCCAACAAGCTTTAATTGCTTTTTAATTAAAAAAAAGTTAGAAAATCTTCAAATAGTATTTTTTTAAATTTTTTTCAAATTTTAATTTTTAAAATGATTTTAAGCTTATATTTTAAATTTAATATATTTTTTTTTATTTTTGCCTTTTTCTTTTAATTTGATAGGTTTTTCTATTTATTAAGATTTTAGTTGAAATTTTATTTTGGTATTGCTTTTTAATATTTCACTTTTTCTCCAGATTATTAGCACTTTTTTAATTGTTTGATAAATATTTGGTAACGAAAGTTTGGTTTTTGTATCAATTTATTTCCACACCCGCGCCGATTGCTCACGCGCTTCGCGATTTCTGAACTTCGATCTCGAATTTCGAATTTCGTGTTGGCGCAGAACCTTGCTGATCACTTCTGCGCTGCCCGTAGTGCTTGCTTTAGCGTTTGTGGTCGCGTTTGAAGTGGTGGCGCAACGATTTTCCACTACTCGAAAGCCCCCACAATCGTCGATACCAGTCGAAATGTGTGCTATTAAACGGCGAATCTGGTGCCATAAACGGTGCAAGTCACCCATACATATTTAGAAACACACGCGTACACCAACTAACCAATAAACAAATACTTAAGCGAGTGTAAAAAGTGCCCAGTTGATTAGTACCCAATTGCTATATGCTTACGTCCGTCCATGAGATCCAGCTGGCTTGCTTGTATGCGCCCATATCTCACCGATACGTGCTGCTGATAAGCGTGCGCACACCGTGTATACTACCTTTTTACGCCCCTCGTTCGGCCCACTATGCGACCGGGACACCGATCAGCATTCAATCGCGGTCGTCTGTCTGTCACCTTTGACGATTTCACCTACAACCAGTGAGCTGCTATCTCGCTGCCATCCATGTTGTTGTTGTTTTTTCCTCTGCTGTTGTGTGGTGTGGTGCTGTGCTATTTGCCTTGGTGGTGGTCTCGGTAGCCGGCCTCGGGCGTCTTGTTTACATTTACCATTACCCAGTTATAGGTATGTTGTTGGTTGGCTTTTTGGTGGCGATGTGTAGTTATCAATATTTGATTTGTGCAACTGATAGCGAGTCAAAGCTACAACAACAACAACAATGGAGTCATGCTAATGCAACAACAATAGCATTTTTAGGTGTTATCAACACGTACGGTAAACGCATACGGAATTGCGCGTGTGCTGGGAAAGTGGTCCCTGTTGGAAAGTGAGTCCAACAACCTGTTATTGCTGTTGTTGTTGTAGCGGCAGAATTCTGCCGAGTTGACAGTCCTTGACCGGATAAAAAATCCGGGTCCGTTACGGTTACGTAGAATCGACTGTCGTGGGAACGGGTCTGTCATTGTTTATCGCTGACGAGGTTATCAATAGTCTTCGACCACCGCTCTCAATAAGCCTTATTATTTTCCTCTAGTAAATATTATTTTAAAAGAAGAGACGTTTTTGCAAGTGAGTTTCCTAAAAGGTATTACGATTCTTTACAGCTTGCCTTACCATTATTGATGTATTTTAGTTCCTTTGGAAGCCTATAATGTTTTTTAAACATTATTTCGGAATAACTGAGAGAGTATTGCAAAGTCTTCTTCTTCTTTCATGGCTTTACTTTATAGCCGAGTTAAGAACAGCGCGCCAGTCGTTTCTTCTTTTCGCAAGATGGCGCCAACTGGAGATCCCAAGCGAAGCCAGGGCCTTCTCCACCTGGTCCCTCCAACGGAGTGGAGGTCTTCCTCTTCCTCTGCTTTCCCCAGCGGGTAAAGCGTCGAATACTTTCAGAGCTGGCAGTTGAAATGATTTCTAAAGCTTAAAATTTAGCCTTAATCGTTGACCAAACTAACTCAGTACTCGCAGTACTATGGTCTGTCCGCTACCACTACCCCATCGATCATCGAAAGAAAATGAAACCAAATCTTCGCTTAGTTCTTGCTTCCTCCTTATTGGCGTGGACACCGCTTACGCGGTTATAGTCGAGTTTAAAAGGAGGGTCTCTCATCCGAGGTTCTTTTCTACTTTTCATTGGGGGTGTTTTTTACGTGGTGGGTCTCAAACCCAGCGCACAACCCTGGGCTTAGTTCACTTTTTGATATTTTCAATCCAGCGGTTTCCTATTGACCCTCCGCCCGCATTCAATCGCTTGCCGGTGTCTGCATACGCGAGCAATCATGAACGCTGTCAATATGCGTGTGATAAGCTGGATAACAATAAACGAAGGCTTATCACTTGACCAGAACTCGCTGCTTGGCATCTGATCAAATGACGAACGTACGAGTGAGCAGCGAGTGTGTATACCGCGGAGGAATACAATGATTATTGAATACTATGACGTTGCCTTAGCGTGGCATATCACCAGCATGGGGTTTATCAGATTTTGTCAAATTTTTTGCTGCTGATTTGGGTTTTCCGATTTATTATTTATCTTTATATTTATATTTGTAATTTATTTTTATTATTTTCTATTTGCTCAAGCTGTCAAGGCAAATACTTGCCCGCATGCAGTAACTATCTAACCTTTGATGACTTTTGTGCAACCCCCCATCAACTGCTCCCAAAATTTGACGCTGTCGACTGCTGTCCCACCAACGTCACACTCGTTTATTGTTTTTATTGTTGCTTCTATTTGCTGATCAACTGCACTCGGCCGTATGATAAGTTCATATTACCCTGTACTTCCAGCATTTGATTCGGATAAATGCTTGTTTTGACTACTGGTTTTTGGCCACCGTCGTTACTCGGGGGCCTCCTCCCGCGTCTCCCTCCTCATTGCTCCTGTCGCTTATCGCGCTCTATTGACTTTCGACTGCAACTGTTATTACTTCGAATTGTTGTTATTGGATTTAAGCGTTCTGCTTTGGCTTTCAACTACACTCATTCGCGTGATCCTCTCTGTGGGGACTGCTCAGTTTTATTTGGTGGTTTTGTAGTTATTTTCAAGCACAAATATTTTTATAAGGTGTTCACGCATTTTTACGATTTGATTGATTGTCATCCAATATAACGATAATGATCGTGAATTTTGTGTTCTGCGTTGATGAAGTTGTTGTGGTTATTATTGAGTTTAAGGTGTAGACAAACGGCCGCCGGTGAGCAAAGCTTGTTTCGGATGGATTATGAAGATGAACTTGCTAACTTCTATTGCTGTATTATAGCCGTCTAGGACTTATAAAAGACTGAGTCAGAGAAAGCGCTCTCTTTTATACCGAATCTCTGTGTTTTTTGAGACTCTGGAAGGAAAGCGATACCTTAATACGATCTGCTGAACCTTTAATTTTGAATGAGAAGTTCTAAGTAGCCTTAAAAATTTCCGGACGTTTCCGCATTTTAGGGTAGAACTTCTAGAGCACAATGTTCGAAAGACTAGAAGATTCCCAAAACAGTCTCTTCTATGTCGGCAAAGCGGTACGGTAAGGTTCTGAGTATTCATAAAAAAATTCGAAAGTTATCGAACTTTCAGAACTTTGAGCAACAAGTCTACTACGGGGACCGGAAAGTAATAGAACTGATTCGATTTAAAAAAAATTATTGAACCAATCATTACAATTCTTTAAAAACTTTCAAAATAAGCTCTTTCTGCGTCGACGCAGCGCTGCCAGCGGGATTTCCAAGCATTGAAAATGTCACGGAAGTCATTCTCCGGAATAGCCTTGAGAGCCGAGGAGAATGCTACTTGGATTCTCTTTTATTGCGCTGTAGAGCGGATGCGGAAGCGTTGGGATGCCGGCCTTGATCGCTGTCTTGTCGGACCCGATTGACCCTTCGCTTGAGTCTCTTGAGGACTTCCACGTAAAACTTAGCGTTGACGGTTTGTCCAGGAGGAACAAATTCATTGTGGAAGATGCCTTTGATGTCAAAAAAGACAATGAGCATCGTTTTGCCTTCGGATTAGCTCATTATTCCGGTTTTCATCAGCGGAAGTAGTTAGCTACGAAAGTAACAGCAGAGGTAGGGCACAGCTCAGAGCTCGGGCGGGGAAAAGATATGCAATTGTAATTGAGGAAATTTTCTATGTTTATTTTAGTTTTGATAAATCAGAACTGAGAATATTCGAAATGGAAGACTTTCTAGGATGCCACCTTCAAACGGAAGCAGTAATAATCGCTTTAAGCATAATTATCGTGAGTTAAGCGCCTTCTATAACCGCCTGAAAAGATCCATAGCCTGCCTTTGTATCGTCCTTCTATAGTAAAATGTCCACATTCAATGCAACTAATGCATAATTTTGTGCAAACATTCGCAGTTCATAAATTCCTCACTTCTAATCATTAAATCTCAGCATAAAATAGTAAACATTAAAAATAATTGTCCGCTAGATTAAGTTGTCGCTTTGTCGAAAGGCCTTATGTGCGCGCCAAAATCACATAACATCACATAAATCGACACTCAAGTGGCCACTTCAAAAATGGCGAACTCGCGGAAGACGAAGCGTAGAATTCTATAAACTACAACTCTGCAGCACCGCACGCAATTGCTGGCATTTCGCGGAAAAATGTCGCTCGTTATGTCAGTTATTAGATTTGTGTCAAAGCTTGTTGGCATGTAAAGTGATTACAGTTATGCGACTTCCATAGAGATAAAGACGTCGGCAGTGAGCTGCAGTTGGGGTGACTCACGCAGCTGGGCGAAGTACTCTGTTAAGGCAGTAAACCTTGAAGCGCCTGTGTTGGGTTAATAGTGATTTTTAGTATATAAAGTGACGTTGCCTGCAAGCTTTTAGTCCTTATTAAAGACTTTAAGCTAATGCACTGAATTCACAGTTGAATTTTCGGCAAGGCATTTCCACAGATCGCCAATTTATAGGTTATACTATGGTAACCTATGACATTTGTTTGTTCACAGTCGACGGCTTTAGGTTAGTTAGGTTTAATACTACTTCGTATATTTCTCCTAATAAATAAATAATTATACATTCTTATAGTTCTTGAAAAGTTGAAAATTTCCACACTCTAATGCATCGTGAATACCCTCATTGTACTTTTCCATATCTCCAACTGCATTGCCTAGCAAAAAAGATAAAAATGCACTGACACGTAATGGAAAATCATGAAATTTTGTTTGCTGAGTCAAGTGCATTTTGCCGTTCTCCGTCATTATCTACACGTTCTTTTTTTGCGCGGCAATTTTTCAAATATATTTGGAATTTTTTTTACTTTAGGGGGCTATACGTGGATACATTGTGTGAAAGCCGGCGTTTGGTCATAGATTTTGATGCGTTGGAATTTATAGTTATAAAAATGCCGACAAATTTGCAAATAGTATTAAATTTATATCTAAAAAAAATTATTTTCTTATATACTAGTTTTTAAATATATAAGTAAAATATGGTTGTCGAAAAAGTCTTTTCGTATTTGGAATCAAACTTCAACTTATTTCAAAATACGAAACTACTTTTTCGACTACTAAAATATATATTTTTTCAAAACAAAAAAAGTTTTCCACCTCTGCACGCTCCCTTCCCCACTTAGCAACATTCAGCACCTCTCGGCCATATCTTTCGCTGTTCGTTGTTAACACAACTTATAACATAACTCCATTTGCTTCACACATTCGATCTACCGATTGTTTACCCGCGTTCGCAGTCGATCGTATATCAAATTCTATGTCGTGCTACATGTGTTGGCCACTCGTTGTTCGAGTTGTTGTTGAAGTGCGTTTGTCTTCTTGCATGGTTTCAGAACTCAATTGGAATTCGCCATAATGCGCACGATAAGCGTTTTTCTATGGATTTTGATTTATGGAGTATTTTGATTGTATTAAGTGGTTAGTCTACTTTAGGAACTTAAGTAGGGCGATTTACGCTCGAGTAAGCCACTTTTAAGCTAAACAAGTACACTTAAGCAAGAGAGGATTTTTTACTATTAGATCACTGATTAGGTAAGTGGAATGGAGTGAGCTTTTATCGTTTTAAGAGATCCGAAAATGATAGGCTGTTCGTCATGTATATACGTGGTTAAAATTAGAATTCTAATTGCGTGCTAGATTATTAATCAATATTTTTTACTAGTAAATGTTCTAAAAACATTCACGGAGCTAGCTAGTTTTGTTATTAGTAATAGTACCAAAAATAGTCTGAAGATTACCTTGTTCTATGGGGTTTCACTAGAAAGATGCCTTTAGTATCAAATGATTGCTAGATCTAGAATTTGGGGTGTTTAACAAATTTCTTAAAATTTGCTGGTAATTGCTTTTTTAACCTATTATTAAATAATTTTCATTGCAGTGTATATAAAATTTCAAAGCTTTTATTGTTTCAGAGCACTCGTTTTAGCAGAATCCATCGAAATATTTGTCAGCTTTTGTTTATGTTTCCGAATTCCAAAAGTCATTACATGGTGGTTTTATATCGGATCATTGCAAAAGCTTATGGCAAAGCTCACAAAGTATGTTGATACAGAAAAGTTTGCTTTTAAGCGCTATCATATGTAGTCTTCGTAGCCAGTTTTCACAAAGTTGGGTTAGGTTAGGTTAAATTTTCGATTCTAAAAAGTGCGATAGCACATGGACAGCCGAATGTCGGTCCGTTGTGATACCCAGAACTCCTATAAAATTGATCATAAAGGCCCTCATAAATCTACGAAGCGCTTTGAGCTGAACGTGAATTTGTCGAGGCGGCTGCTATGTGTTCTGGTTCGTCGAAGGTGGAATGGAAGAGAAAGTAGCTGAATTTTTCCCTACAACTTTGATAATATGTGTCCGACTGGTTCACAACATGAATGTCTATTGATCAATGTCAATTAATAACTACTTCGAATGCTGCAAAATGAGCTTTGCGTGCAGTTCAAGAGGAGCTGGTCGTCGACCAACGCCACTTCTGCCTAAAAAACACTACAGTAGTCCGGTAGCCTAAAGCTAAGGTTTAGGAAATGTAGCATTTTTGAGCGGCTTCTACTAGATGAATATACCATAGAATAATATTGGCTTGACTAGAGTTTCGTAGGGCCAAAATACTACCTTGTTTCCGTAGTTGATCTTGAAGAGGAGACTTAAAAATCCAAAATATTGGGTAGTCGAAAAAGTCTTTTCGTATTTTGCCAATAGATGTCATTGCAGTCGTATATCTCCCGTGCTACCAATCATCCACTTGGTAAGGTGAGATTTTAAGTTTTATTCAACCGCAAAAAAAAAGTCGGGGAAGTTGGAAAAAAGTTACAGCTGTTAAAAATGAGTGAAAATAATGAAGAAATTCCCTATATTTTGAAATTTTTGTATAAAATAGGGAAGAATGTCCCGCAAGCCACCAATGAAATTTGTTAAGTTTACGGAGACGATGCTGTATCACTTCGTGTAGCACTAGAGATTTCGATGTGGAAGATGTACCTCGCCCTGGTGGATCCATCGCTGAAGAAGTCGATGAAATTATGGAAAAGATTGACGAGGACCGTCACATAAGCAGCTTTGACATCGCTAAGGAACTTAACATTCATCATCAAACGGTTTTGAACCATTTAAAAAAGGCTGACTACAAAAAGAAGCTCGATGTTTAGGTACCACATGAATTGTCTGTGAAAAATTTATTGGACCGAATTAACATCTGGGATTCTTGACTGTAACGAAAAGAAATCGAACCATTTCTGACGCGAATGGTAACAGGAGACAAAAAGTGGATCCAATACGACAATAATGTGCGAAAAAATCATTGTCTTAGCGTGGTGAAGCTCAACAAATGGTCACAAAGCCAGGATTGATGAGTGTTTGGTGGGATTGGAAAGGAATCATGCACTATAAGCTGCTCCAGCCTGGTCAAATGATTGATTTTACATTTTACTGTCAACAACAATTTGAAGCCAGTAATCGAAAAAAACGGCCAGATCTGAATAACAGAAAGGGCTTCGTCTTCCAACAGAACAATGCTAGACCACACACATCTTTGATGACTCGTTAAAAACTGGGAGAGCTTGGCTGGGAAGTTTTAATGTATGCACCATATAGCCATGACCTTGCGCCATCGGACTACCATTTGTTTCGGTCAATGCAGAACTCCCTTAATGGAGTAAAGTTGGCTTCAAGAGAAGCTTGTGCAAATTACTTGTCGCAGTTTTTCGCCGAGAAACCAGAAAAATTTTACACTGATCGCATAATGTCACTAGCGGAAAAATGGCAAACAGTGGTCGACCAAAATGGTACATATTTGGTTCATTAAAGTTTATTATAAATATGAAAAAAAAATAAGTTGAAGTTAGATTAAAAGTACGAAAAGACTTTTTCGACTTTTAAATTTTTCGAAATTTACAAGTGGATACAACCTCTTCATAGCCGGTAGTTTGTGTACTCACTCACCTTAAAAAGCAGTTTTGGGGAAATGAAAAGAATTCTCCATTTGTTTTTTGTTTTTTATTTTATTATTTATGCAAAATATTTCGAAAAAAGAACACAAAAAATTCGAAAGAAAAAAATTGTTGTATGTTACTTTGTTTTTGTTTTGTTGTTTGTTTGTTTTTGGTTTTTTTTTTTGCTTTTGCTTTTTGTTGTTTTCTCTCCCCGCGGCACCATTGTGCGCCCGTTGCTTTACACTGTGTGTATACATATATGTGTGAGTGAGTGTGTGTCTGTGTGGGTGTTTAAGTATTCATTTTGTTGTTTTTTTACTATTTTTTCTAGTATTATTGTTTACACTGAATTAAAATTACCATTTTGCATACAATCTTTCCACTTACAGTTTTACCACTTAAAGACTTAAAGACTTTTGTGTTTTGCTTTTGCTTTTAAATACTTAATAAACCATTGTTTTGCTAATATTTCTTTAAGTGTACGCGCGACATTTCCAGTTTGTTTTCTTGGCTTTCTTGGCTTTCTTGGTTTCCTTTGTTTTTTATTTAGCGCGCAACAACAACTTACATTAGTTATATAATCGCTTGCAGTTTACTTTTAATTACTTTAGAGCTTTGCATTTTGCGCTGAAACATTTTACAATTACCATTACAATTACAATTACTTGCTGCATTACAAACACAAATACTACATACAAGTACATGCGCGAGCACAGTGGGCAATTCTGTTGATTGCTCGACTCGCTTGCAAGTGGGCGTGTGGTGTGGAAGTGGTTGTCGGTTGGCTTACGTTAGAAAATTTCAAAAATATGGACTTGTACACAGAAATGTGTATAATTTCTCTCAGTGTATTTGCAAATTTTGTCGCATTTCATAACATTTAGAGACATTTTCTTGTCGCTATTAGCTGCTTGTTGTTGTTGCAATGTGGCATGTGTTGGCTTATATGGGTTTTCGCTTTGTTTTTTGGCAAAAAAGGTTGCCAACTGTTTGTAATGTAAATTAAATGTTGTTTTTGTGGCGTTTCCTGTTTTGTTCCTGTAGTTTTGTTTATGCTTACTGCTCGGGGTGCTGGGCATGCATTAGCTATTGTTGGTTGTGGACTCGTTTTTTGTAGTGTTACTGTTCATGTGGTTGTTGTTGTTTTTTTAAATATAATATATTAGCGTACAATTATTGTTGCAATTACAATTGTCATTGAGTACATTCACATATATATGTATATATATAATATTTTATTTGTTTTAATGTTACTTTAAATTTAATTTATATATATAATTTTTGTTTGTTGTTGTTGACTTTCTATGCAATAATATATAATAATTAAGTATTTAATAAATGTATTTGTTGCAGTGTGAATTTTTTTGTTGCGCAAACAACGAAAAAGTGAAAAAGGAGTCACGTAATAAGTATTAATTAATTGTTTTTTGCTTTTTTAATTAAAAATTTTTTTTTAAATAATATAACTTTTTGTATTTGAAGCATGTATGACAAATAAACGGTGTTGGTTTTTTGGGGTTAGGGCGAGCGACGTCGATAAACAGTTGCAAGCTTTTATACTTATTTTTTTTATATATATTTTTTTTAATTTTTAATACAGCTTATACACTGTATTTTTCGCAACTTAAATTGTTTACTTTAAATTACTTGCTGATATTTTCTTTTTATTTTTAATTTTATTTTTCTTTTAATTTTTTTTCTTTTTTGTATTTGTTTGATTTGTGTCTTTCACTTTTATTTGCTTTAATTTTTTTTAAATTTTATTTGCATTTTTTTAAGTGTATTTTTATTTTTTATGTTTAATTCACGCAGGACGGGGTTTTTGCTTACAATTTCTTCATTTCATCAGCTGTTTGTAGGCATTTTTATGTTTGCTTTATAAATTTTTTTAATTTATTTCTACGCTTTTGTTCTCTTTCTTCGCTAATTGTCAGTGTAAATATCAATTGTTGCGGTTGTTGTTATTATTATTGTTTGGTTTTTGCTTTTTACTTTTCATATATGTTGTTGTATACTATATATTTTAAATATATATGTATATATGTATGTATGCGTGTATGTGTTATGATTTGCTTTATAATAAATGAACAGAAAAATATTTAAGCTTTGACTAGGTTTTTGGTTTGCTTAGCATTTCTTTACTTAAACGCTTAGAGTCGCATTGAATTTACGCGTTTGTTAAGGATTTGTAGTTGTTTCGCAGTTATAGTTTCGTTTTATTTATAAATAATTTTTTAGCAATATTTATGCATAGGGTATTTGTTGTAGAGTTGTTGTTCTTCGCTATTTTGTATACCGTTTGTGTGTGTGTGTGTGTGTGTATTGCTGACTGCTTGTTAGTGGCGTATTTTTGCATTTTTGTGAACCACATAAGGCGGTTGAGAACTGCAGGCAATAACGGCGCATTGGTTGTTGTTAAAGTGAGTGAAATATGCTGCGAACCCGCTGGGTGACCAGCAAACGCACCTAAACTGCTACGCACAGCGCGTGAGCGAGTGAAAGAGAGCACTGGCAAGCAGTGCGGCTGCATAAACAGTTACGTTTCCTATTGTTTACAATTCTCAACCGTTTTATGTTCTTGTTTGGGCCTCATTTTTCGAAATCTAATCAATTTCATCATTAAAATTTAAATTATCTATAAAGTACAACGCAAAAATGCTTTGCATCAATTAAGTAATAAGTAAACAGTTAACATATCTGTAAACAAGTGTATGGTCCTCAAGTCCTTATAATGTAGACACATGTAGTATGTAAATGTATCAGAGAGAAACTGAAGCACTTAATTAAACTATTTTTAAGTTTTTGTTTTTCCTATAATGGCTCGGCTGACTTTATCTCATTTACTTATGCGCTTCCTTAGTTTCGAGTGTTGATTTAGTGTCTGATTAAATTTGCACAAATCTTCAAAACTGTCTTTCTCAAGTTAAAGTCATTAAATTATATAATTAAAACACTAAATTAAATATACTAAATGCTAAAAACAATTATTTAATAATATAATAGAAATATGAAAATTGATATGAATGCTTTCTTGTCGTATAGGAAATGCATGTATTTTTGTCTTCTCAAGTTACGGCGTCTCTTTGTATTGCCTTATCACTCTAAACGTTGATTTGTGGACACCTCACCGGGGCGTGACCACTGTAATCAGCTAATAATGGCAGGCAACGCGTGATAAGTGGTTTTCTACGTGCTGTAACAAAGCTAACTGACGCCATTCGAGTTTATCAGTGGGTGGAGCCATTAATAGAAACTAAAAACGCTTGTTTGCTACAGCTAGAGCTTTTTGGTAATAAACATTTGATCTCAGCGAAAATGGTTTTGCGCTTTATAACAGCGAGTTTGAAGAAGTGCGCTTCGAAAGCTCTTTACTAACAAGCTTTGGCACTTTCAATGAAGTAAAAGCGTATGCAGCTTTCGAAAATTTCGTTTTTTAACAGCGAGTTTGGAGAAGGGGGCTTAAAAAGCTCTGTACTAACAAGTTTTCGCTTGCAGAAATTCTTCTTTTTGTAAAAAAGTTTGAGCGGTTCTTTTAATAACAATTTCTTTTATGCAATATTCAATCTAAGCTTAGAAAACTTCCACTCTTGTAGCATAAATACATTTTTTTTGTACAAAATCGAAAGCTCGCGGAGTTGTTCCAAACTTTTATCACTTATTATTGCGTAATGCAGTGAAAGCTTGAAACTTTTTTATTAACTGTTCCTTTTTAGGCAGTTGTGGACTCTAATTTAATGGTACTTGTTCCGAGCATTTTAATCTCTCAATATTGAGTGCTTGCTCTGACAGCTTGAAAGCTCTTTTAGTTAATTGTCTTTTCTTAAATATTTATCAACTTTATGATATGGCAATGCTACGAACATTTGAGTTTGCTAATATTGAGAGCTTGCACTGAAAGCTTGAAAACTTTTTTAATTAATTGCCTTTTTTAAGTAATTGTCAACTCTCTTTTACCACTCATTTGCTCCGAATATTTCAAAGGTTGTTTTTTATTTAGTTCATACAAACCGCTCTCACTTAACAAGCTTCTGTGTTTGTATGCTTGTGTAGTTTTTTCATGTATTCTAAGTTTTTCTATGTGTTTCTATGTCTTGAGTATAAGAATAGCAGCAGGCGTTTTATTTAGTTTATGTATGTATACTTATGTACTCATGTTTTATGCGCTTCATTGCATTACCTTCAGCTTTTGCGTTCCATTTATATATACATATATTTGTGTATATATAGATATATAGAGAATTCTTAACCAGCTAATGCTAAACACTTGTTTAATCATATTCATTCTTACAGCGTCTTAAGGGATTAGTGAAAAGCAGGCGATTGTTATTTTTGTTGTATTTATTTGTTAGAAGTAGAGTGAGTGAAAGTTGCTTTATATATGTATTTATAGGTGTGGAGAGCTTTTTCAAATTTCCTTTCCATTTCACAAAAAAAAAACACTTAATTCTCTAAATTTTATTCGCCAAAACTCATTTCTTTTGCTCAAACTTTCTTTTCCCGTGTATGTGTGTGAAAATATCCATTATTACGGCGTGAGAGAGCAATTTGTTTATTAACTGTGAAAAGCTTTAAGCGTTGTAGCAACATTATCAATGGAAGCTTATGATTGCTGTGAGCTTTCATGCTGAATTTTTCTCAATATGGTTCCGAGAGCTCGTAACGATGTTCCTATATGAGCTTTTTAGCAACCAATTGGTGAGTTATGATATTGTTCTAAGAGCTTTTAACAGCTAATTGCTGAGCTTTCATATTTATTTGAAATGCAAACTTAAGTTGTTATTAGTTGCTTATTAATTTTCAAATAAATTTGTTTCCCAGTTAACAAAAAAGCGCTTAAAGCTTTCTATGTGACTATGCAAGTTGTTGTGTTAATCATTAGATTTCATTTCAAGATGTTCGTGGTAATCAAAAACCTTTTCAATTAGAAATTATTTCTTTTACTGTAGAGATTTTTGGGTTTTCGCTAACTAATTCTTTGTCTCCAATAGCTCTTATTGTCTACATTTTGCAAGTTTTTCTTCATCTTCCCGTTAAATGCGGTTTTAAGTTCTTGGCTTCTTATCTCGTTTAGTTCGTGTCTTTTATTTCAAGCACTCAATTCTCGCCGCTCATTCAGTAGTTTTTGTACATTTCTTTTGATTGGTTAATCTGGCATTGACTCTCTCTCCCCCATTCTTTCAGCAGTTGTATACAACTGTCGCTCATAGTAATTCCGATCTCAGAATTCCTTATAAGTTTTACGTTCTTTACCTCCTATCTCTCCCTCTCTCACTTTCTTTAATTACTCCCAAACTTATGCAATTTTACACTTCCCCCGTTCGTCCCAACTACTAGAAAGCTTTAAGCTCAGCTCTTAGGATATTTTCACCCACCTTTGTGTCCAGCAACGCATACTCACTGTCGCTCTTTACCACTTTACTGTTATTTCGAACTTTCTTTGCGTAACAAATGATTTTTGTTCAAGTTAAATAAAATTTGCTCACGTTTTCTTCATTTGCAAAATTTCGAATTCCACTTTTTGCTTAAAAATAATTTGCTTTTTCCTTTTGACCTTTTATTTACTTAAATTTTAATACATTTTACTTTAAGTTTTTGTTACTCTTTATTATTACACATAATTTTTGGGTTTTAATTAATACTTTCTAAACAAGAACAACATACTTTTTGTTTTTGTAATGTAGAGTATGAAAGAATGCTGAATTATTTTGAGTTATTTCTTCCATCGGTTGAGTGTGGAGTTCGAGTGAGTGTGTTGGCATATTTTTGGTGGTGGTGGTGAGTTTCTTAGTGAGTGGTGAGTGTATGAAAATTGCTATATGTGTTTGTTGTGAGTTTGAGTACATTTATCGAGCTAAAATCTTTGTTTTTGAGCTCACTTTTTATTTTCGAAATCTCTTTCTTTTATATCCTCTTCACATTTCAAAAGTTCATCTAATTTTTTTGCGCTTTTACTTCTGCTTCTAATGGTTTGCTTCTGCTCCGCTATTTGTTCGTTTTTACTATTTGCATTTATTACAGTTATTATTTCTTTTACCTTTGTTACCCTTTCACTCTCTTTCTCTACTCTTTCTACACACAGTTTTATGTATGTAATGTTGGAACTGCGCTCCGTTTTGTTTTTATTTTAACTTCTTAAAATTATTTCCAATTTTTTTCTTTTCTTTTTTGGAAAATTTGGTTGTTTGCATATTTCTTGGGTTTGTGGTTGTTGTTTTTTGGTTTTTTTTTCAGTATGACTTATTTGTTGTATTATTATTAGTTGTATGTATAAGTGGGTAATGATGATAAAGCAGGCTTTTTATAGTGGGAGTTTATTTATTCTTATTTGTTTAGGGGTAGGGGCGGGGCTTACGCTTCCTTTAGTGGGTTTACTGAGTTGTTGAGTGCGTTTACAATATTTGCAAATTTATTATTATTTTTTATTAAGTTTATATGTTTTTGGTTGCTCCTTTTACTCCTTCACCTCGAAATATTTGTATGTTGGATTTTCATAACCGTTGATTTGCATGTTCGCCACGATTTTCTCCTCCGGTACAACGGGATGATGTGTGGTGGCGTTCTAGAAATGTGAAAGAATGTGAGTAAATTCGCTGCATGAGATGAAAAGATTCAAAAACAGCCAAAAACGTTAATTTTGGTTGCCATAATATCCTTCACCAACACAAAAGATTGGATACAAGAACTTCATCTATATGCTATAGTAACTCAATCTGAGAAATTTATTCAGAGATTGCATATTTTCCTTAGTCTATAATTCGTCCCGCATTTCATGAAGATTTCTTGTCAATTTCGGAGGTTGCACTGTAGCCAAATTTCTTCAAGAAATTTCAGATCGACATTTCTGAAACTGAGGACTAGTTCGCGTATATACAGACAGATGGACGGACAGACAGACGGACATTGCTAAATGGACTAGTTACGCTGACGTATATATATTTATAGGATCTGTTCAGCGCTTAAAAATGTCAATTGAATATCATATTATTGAAATGAACTACATAAACTAGGAAAGATTCCTTGAAGCATAATTGAAGGTCGTAGATGTGCGTTGTAAAGAACAACACCCTTATACAACCACTTTGATAAAATAATGAGACGGCAGTGTGCTTCCAGTAATAACAGAGTTTGCAACGTTGCCACTTTTCTCCAAAACTTTCTGTCGTCAGTTTATAGCTTCTACACTAAACTTATACTCAACTCACCTGATCAACTTCAATGAAGCCTTGCGAATGTGGCGAACGAGATGTTCTCCACTTGGCCACTGCGACACCTACAAAGATGGCCGCTAGCAATGCAACGCCGGCGAAGGACAAAGTAAAGTAGACATTGCGTCCCTCTTTGTTCGCGTGCGTATGTGCGAATTCGCGGCGCAGCGAAAAGCTCTGCAAAGAATTCGTATGAAAACTAAACACATTTCGTTAACAAAAGACATTTTACCGATTCGCGATGACCCAAATCGTGCGACATAAAATGTTGCACCTGTGGCTCAGCCTCTTGGTGAGCGACAGCGGCGGCTACATCCTCCACGGCTCGCTGTACGGCATCATCGTCGACTGTGGGCAGGACGGTTTGGGTTTTGGTGCTGCAAGTGGGAGTGGAAATTGAAATTACTGTTAGCCTTTAAACTCATGCCTGGTACTCACCTGACAGTGACATCGGCGTACTCCTCACCGCCAGTGCTGTCCTTATCGCTTTGCGCCAATTTAGTGGGATCTGTAAGCTGGCCCATTTCTTTGCTGCTCACCTTGGAGTCACCTAGTGCTGCAGCGGAGGAGGAGCCTGAAATAGAGGAGCCAGCACCACTGGCGCCGCCATCCTGCTCGGCTTGCGACTTCAGCAGCTCATCAACTTTCTTGGCCTCCAAGCGCAGCTTCTCTTCACGCAATTTCTCACGTTCAGCGGCACGTTGTTCCTTGCGCTGCTTCTCGGCCAAACGTAGACGTTCCTTCTCCGCTACCTTACGCTCGATCTCAACGCGGTATTTGTCCAAAATGGCGGCCTCCGCTTCTTCGCTCATGCCCAACGATGAGCCGGGTATATCGTCCTTGCTGCGGAGTGCCAAAATGTAGTCGTTCATCAATTGGGAAATCTTAGCAGACAATTCAGGGTAACGTTTCAACATGGTCATGGATTGGTTGACGGCGCGATCGATATCGATGAGACGTTCCAATGTGCGTGGTCGCTCCGAGGCGGCAGCTTCCAAACCTCCTGGACCGCCGGAGTTCAAGAGATGACGATAGTGGGCTAATGCATGAGCGCGATCCTTGTGCAAGGCGCGTAAGAGCTTCTGCAGACACTTTTCGACATGATGAGCCTGTAAACAAAAGAGTAGTTTGAAGAAAGCAGAGAGTATGAGCAGCTCAAAATTGTGTGATTCCACTCTAGGCTTGCGGATCAGCCACGTGTTGGTGGATAACTCACATTTGGTGGCTGTTCGGTGAGCGCTTGAGTGTAGCAAGTCATCGCTTCACGTTTGCGCTGATTGATATGGGCCAATACGCGTTGCTGATGCATGGCAGCCAACTGATGCTTCTCGGCGTTGCCTTCCTCCTCGAGTGCCTGAACAGAAGTCTAAAATTACATTCCCATATAAAGACGTATAGCACATCAAGAGAGAAAGAATCAATCAGAGAGAAGAATGAACGAATTGCAATTTTGTTGTAGGGATTGATTGGTTGATTTTCGAATTTTGCAGTGGTTGGGAAAGTTTTGAGTTCTTGAATTAAATCAAAACAAAAAAGGAAAATGTTTGTAATGATTTTACGGTGGTGGTGTTGGCATAGTGAGTTCTGATGAATGAATACGGTAAGTAAACTTCAAACTAGGTTGGTTTCCAAGCATCTGAAGTTATGACAAAGCGACGTAGGAGACGCTTTTACTATCAGTGTAGTATTCGACTTCTATGGCTCTACAAGGATAGTGTGTTTTTGAAAAGCTCAAACTTTTCACTTAGATGATATATAGTACATATATATATGTATTACATTGGAATCTTCCGTTCACAATAGAAGCTTGTTCGTTATAATTATATAAAACATAACTTTTCCGAACTCAGCTTTCTAAAAGCCGTTATATGTGATTTAGAGAAAACAAAACGCCTCTTCCGAGCAAAAGCTGTAATGAGCTTTCGTATAAATGATATATATAAATTTTATGAAAGCTCTATTTCTAGAATGTTCACTCGAAAAGTATGAAAGCTTTTTTACATCACCAATTATAAACAATTGAACTAAATACTTCTGGAAAAGTTTTTATGAGCTTATGTAAAAATGATAAGCTGCTGCTGAGAGCTTTATGTAAATTTCTGATTCCGCTAATGCATTTTATTCAACTCCGATAAGCCCTTTCGCATTTCGACTTTCTGGGTATGTTTAGTAAAATTTCGTTCAAAGGTCACAGCTTTCAAATAGAAAATTGAGAGTCGCCATATGCTTAAGGTCATCACAAATGTATGAATTTGTAAAACAACGGACTCTAATTTTTAATATGATGCTGCTATTCAGTGAGCTTTCATGTGTCCAGTAAGCTTTCACTAAAAGCTCATTATGAAATATTAAATTAGCTTTTTGTTCACTCAGCTTTTAACTCTGCTTAGAGCTTTCGCGTATACACTCGTTTGAGTTTTTGAATAACTAAATCATGCTCAGCTAATTAGTTCTATAACTCAAGCCAGGCTACATTTAGGGGGAAAAAAGCCAAACTTTTTTGGGGGTAGTAAATTTTGTATCACTTATTTTATATATTAATGACTGCTACAAAAGCTTCCAATCTGATGTCTCTTTCGCTCCCATTTGGCTTATAATAAATAGGCAAACTTAAGTGCAGAATGTGCGAAAATGAATTAAGAATGAGTAGGTGCAAAAACGAATACAAGCGAAAGGAAAGGGCAAAATAAAATTATTGATGACATTCAAAATAAAAATGTAGTAAATGAACTATGAGAAATGAGGCGGGGTCAGTGAGAGCATTTCAAGCTTGAATTGTGAAAGCTTAGCGCCTTAAGCTTTCTAATAAAACTTTTTATGAACTGAAGTACAGAAAAAATATATGTATATGTGTGTATATCTTAAGAAACGCTTTCTAAAAATATAAAAAAATACTAAGAATAGTTTGTAATCTCTTTTTTGAAAGCTTTCTTACATCGCTTTTAGAAAAAGCTTTCACGAAAACACTTCGGAGCGAGCTTTTTTTTCGTGGCTAACATAAGTTTGAGATGCTCTCACTAAGCGTTTGACTGTTCTGTGCCATGCGTTATAATAACAAAAAAGTAAAGAATGAGCTTTTAAAAAAAGTGCGGGAAGAGAAAGAGTGCTCGTACTTTCACATGCGAAGCTGTGCCCACTACAGCTACATATCGATCTAAATAGATGGTGTGTTCCTGCATGCATACACCCACACACATACATATACATATACTGCATAATTGAATACCAGTTTGGAGCATTCCCACTCACCTGGAAGCGTGCTGTCATACGTTGCTTGAATGTCTGTGCTTGCTTGGGATCGGCCATGCGCATATCCTGGTACTTCTCCTCTAAATCGGACCAGTCCTTCATGACACGTGTGACCTTCTCGCGATGAGATTCCTCGAGGCGCTGTTGGGCTTCCTTGTTTTAGAATATGTTCGGTTTTGTGTTGATAAAATGCACATTGAATGGAGTACACTTACTTTTTGACTTACTTTGTAGCTCTGATGCTCGTAGTGCGGATCGAAGTGGGTGAAGTATGGATCGACGGTGGGCTGGCTGGTGGATGGCGCTGTGGGGAATTGCTGCTGCTGCTGCTGTTGTTGTGCTGAGGATGCGGCTGGCGTGTCAGCCATCATGCCAGCTGCGCCCTTAACCACCGACTCAACACTCAATTTGCCCTTTGCACCACCCGCCTCATCTGCGTTGGACTTCACCGCCGCTGGTTTCGCGCCGCTTGAGCTACCATTCTGCAAATCCCAGCTGTCCGACTGCTCTTCAGCTGCACCGCCACCATCCTCCTCATAATTGTCTAAGTCCTCGCCGGAATCATATTCGCCATTCAAATCGTCAACATTGGAGCTATTCGCCTCACCAGCAGCTGCCTCGTCAGCGACCATTTCGTCCTCTTCATCATCGCCCATCAAATCATCTTCATCGTCGAGATCATCATCGGCGCCAACATCCTTGGAGTAGTTAGAGTCATTGTCATCATCGTTAGTCACATCCACATTGCTGTTGGTAATCTCAGCTGGGGCGATAACGGGTAGGTCGGTCTTCTTCACGCGAATCTCATCGGCTGTTGCGTAGGCGAAGGAGTTTGAAAGAAAAAAGGTGTTTTAGTAAAATTTTTGAAGCTTAAAAGATCAACTACGAAGAGTGTAGCGCAGGTGGCAAACTGCTCAGGGAAAGTGTAGACTCTCGAAGATCAAGTGTGAATTATAGAATTATGGATTTTTTATTACACGAATTGTTGGTAGAATTTCAAGTATGAAGTGAGGTAACAAAGAAGGCAGGGGAGCGAATCCACTTTGTGATATTATGGATAAGTTGTGTGTACTATGAAATTTGTGGCCTCACTTTACATTTGAGAGCAGTGTTGAGATTCGCAGTTAGTTAAGAGCAAAGTTTTAGTTTTCACGTAGCCTTGAAAGGCACAGATAAAAGCATACCGGGGTGATGGGAATTTTTAGCAGAAAGGGCAGTATTTTCAATAAGACAAAAGAAGTAATTGCTGCTAATTGGAAGAAGTGTGGCAACACTGCATTAAAACCGCTTTGGCAATTTGAAGATTGAGAAGTGAACTAACAATATTCCCAGGGGAAGCCAAGAAGGTTTCCTAACTGAACGGTGGAGAAAAACTAACAAATGAATAAGTGATGAAAGCGACAAGCCGGAGTAACATTGATAAAAATAACTTTAATAGTAATCGATGACACAAAAAAATAAGTGTGGGTTTAAGAAAAATATCTATAAAATAATAGAAAATTAATTTTGAAAGTTTTGACAATGAAAGTTATTGACCTACCGTAAGCGTCAATAAAACTGTATCGTTTGATGTTCACAAAACCACAAATGTTAATAAAAAATATAAAATAAAAAAAGGCAAAAAATACAAAATAAAAAACGCAGTGTTGCATTTAGCGCAGATTTTGTTAGCGTGTGTGTCAAAGCTCAGCGCGGCAGGTGGCGACGATTGCCATTAAAATTCAATTATGCTGCAGAGCATACGCTTTGCCAGCGCACATGTCGATTGGGGATTTGAACATGTGGCAACTAAGCGACAGCCAAGCAGCGCTGAAAATTCATTTCGCCAAACAAGCAATGCAGTGAGTTTTGGCAAAAACCATTTGAGCGTAGTAAAGTATGTGGTTGTTGTTTTACACTTTTTGTTGTTGTTTTTGTTTTTGCTAACGCTTCAGCATTACTGCGTTGATTGATTTTCGTTGTTTTCGTTTACTCTTTGCTATTTATCTATGCGCTAGCCGCTTTGGCGACCTATATACGCTCTAACGGTACTGTTACTGGTATATCTGTATGCCATTGTATATGCGAAAGTAACGCTTTGCTACCAGAACTGTTTCATATACAAACACTCAACCACACAAGTACGCTCCTACACGCTTGCACTTGACTTCCACCAACAACCCGTCCCACACACTTTCATTCATCCGCAATTACCTAGAACCCTGCTTACTTCTTTGCATACTCACTTTTGAAATGTTTCGGACAGCAAACGAATTCCACACCCGAGAACAATGAAATACCACAGGGCAGCAACATGGCGAAGCTGCGCATTTGCATGCCGCGCTCCTGGCAAGCGGCGGCACCAGTCTGGTTCCATCTAACGAATGGCCAGCAACGCGAGGCATTGTGGATGTGATCGAAGAGGCAACCTTCGGGCACGAGTAGCGCATCCGATTGGAATGGTCCTTCTGAAAGCAAGTGCATAATGTAGCAAGCAGAAATATGCCGGTGTATGGTTTAAAATAGAGAAAAAAAAAAACGAATAGGAGGTTGAAAAAGTTAAAAATAGAGGGAGACAGAAAGAGAGAGAAACGGGAGAGGGCGAGAGATATTAGTTAGGTGGTTCGTATAATATGGAAGAAAAACATACTTTAGCAATTACATCATACATTTTTAGTTCTATGTTTTTCTATTTTTTTTCGTTTTGTTCAATATTGTTTTTGAATTCTCTTATCGAATATATAGTATGTTTTTCATGCATAAGCAATTTTGATTCTATGTTTTTTAGGTTTTGTTTTTAAATTCCCTTATCGAAAATATAGTCTGTTTTCTAGCAATTACAGCATACATTTTTAGTTCTATGTTTTTTGTATGTTTTTTTTATACTATTTTATACTATAAAATTTTTAATTCTATGTTTTTTACATTTTGTTTTGTATTTTTTTAATTCCCATCTAATATATGGTGCGTTTCCCGTATTCTTTTTAGATTCATTACTTCATTCGTTATTATTTTGTATTCGATATTCTCGTTTTTATAGTTTCTTTAACTTTTTCTATGTTATGTATTTTGAATTCTATGCTATGCTATATTATTTATTCCTCAAAGTTTTCTGCTGATTTCTTTAAGCAGAGTCTCACAAATTAATGACTTTTTAAAGAATGGTTTTTGTTCTGTATTCTATGTGTTTTAATCGTTGTTTTTGTTTTCATATTTTCCAACATTTGATATTCCAAGCTCTATATATGTTTATATAATCGAGTTTCTATTCTATGTTTTATGCCTTTGCGATATTCTATGAATTCTATGCCATGTTATATTATTTATTCCTCAAAGTTTTCGTAGAGTCTCCCAAATTAATGACTTTTTAAATACTTGTTTTTCTTATTATAGATTCTATGTTTTATATTCGATCACATTTAATTTTTACATATTTTCCAACATTTGATATTCAAAGTTCTATATATATATTTACATATTTAATCGAGGCTATATTCTATGTTTTATAATTTTTGCGATATTCTATGATTATCTTACATTTTATATTAAATTGTATGCGCTGAATTTATTGAGTAAATGAAATGTTCTTTTCACTTTTCGTAGCTAATATTTGAGGGACCATTTTTTTTGAAATACTTCGTTTTCCGCTTTTGTTTTATCTTTAATATGCCAAACTATACCATATAATTTATCCTCTCTACTCTATATACATTTTTTCATTTCCCTGAAGTACCCTATTTTTTATATTCTACTTTCTATATTATTTTTCATATTCTACTCACCCAAGCAACGGAATGGTTTGATCCAACGATGTGCCCCTTTGCATTTTGCCGAATTCAAAGCGCCCTGACGACACCAGCCGCCAATTTTCTGATAATGCGAAGATTCAACAATATTAGTGATATCACGATTCGGATAAGCCTGTAAGAAAATGAATAGAGGGTGAGTGAAAAATATTTTTTTAGTAATATACAGGGTGTTGTTTGGGCTATGTAAGGGTGTATGCTCTTTCTCGGTTTGCTTACTATATCGCAGTGTATAAACTTGATTTTTTAGTGACACATAATTTTTCAGTTTCCTTACAAAATGTGCTGATATAGTCAAAGTTCTTGGTGATATTTTTAAAAAGCTTAGTTGAAGCACAAATCAATAGTGCAGAGGTAGATGGCACTGTGATAAATTTATGCTCTGTTCCAATTGCTATAACTTTAATCAATGCTTGATAAGTAAAAGTTCTACATATATTGAAACCGTCTGTAGTTCGAAAATTCTCAAACCCTTTTTTCCCTTAAATCTTAAGTTTCGCGTAACTCAACAACTCCGTTTTGAACACAGTTATAGACTTAAGATGAAGCTGGTATGAGGCTGGGCTACTGAAAAATTTACTGTTCGGTTCACTTGTGTCTACTATTACTTCTACTTGAACACTTATTTTGACTGAAGCGCGCTGCATGAGTGTTTGTTAGCAGTTTACCTCGGAATTTGCTTGAAAGCTCTTTGGCCCTGTAGTTGTTGGCCATCTCGTGTCCAAGCATCGCTCTCAGCGGTTTCAGATGGATTTTGCCACTGCGGAGCGGTCACACATGACAGCATTTAATGTGGTTTACTATAATGTAATTCATTGCTGTTGTTGTTAATGGATATTTTGCGGTTTGCCGTTAATTTGGCACACAAAACAACAACAACAAGTAGCAAGAAATTTAATTAGCAATTAGGTGAACTTGCAATGAATTTACTTCGACGAAAGTGGCATTGAAGCGCTTATTGATGATGACATGAGCCATCGGTGCTGATGAGTTTGGCTCAGAAAGAAACTTAATTGCCAAAATGCTGTAAATAAGCGACTGTCAGTCGGTGTATAAGTAGCTCGAAGGGGAGATGCAAAGCTCTGCAGCATTGCTCTTATGCAAATATATGCGTATTTGTATGCATGTGTGCGCCTGCGTGTGTGTGTGTGTGTGTGTTACTGACGAAGTGTTGGAGCGGTGATTTGCAATTTTGGGGCGAAATGCACCACTGACGCGCGCGCGTGTGTGTATGCGGGGCATGTACAACCTTGACACGACTTCGATGCGCTGCAAGGTGTACGCGCCAACCACAGCAAAAACAATAACAACAAGCACACTAATTGAAACAGCATCACGCTGACAACGACAAACGACAACAACCAATAAAATACGCTCCATTGAAATGCAATGATATTGCCTGCAAAGCTGGCGCTTGCATGTGTGTGTGCGTGTGAGGCTGCTGTTGGCGATAAGCGTGCTGCATACACAAACAATGACCGGGTGCGCCCTTCCTACAACCGTCTTACAGATTGATAGTGTATGTGTGTGTGCACGTGAATCGAGCACGCATTCACTTCGATTACGAAATCAATTTCGTCCACCTGAACTCGCCGCCTTGCTGCTCGCATTGACAATAACGATGACAGCAAGCCACGCATGAGTATGTCAAGGCAAACGCTCGGACGGACGAACTACCGATATGCTTGGGCTGGTGGGGCGGATGAATCAAGCGCCCGCCTGCCAACACTTTAAACTGATTTTGAGTGATTGTTGTTGCTGTCGTAAGCTGAGACAGTTGTTAGCGGGCGGCAGGTGGCATGTGGCTAATGGCAGTTGTGTGCGGGCGTTTGTCAGCTATTGAGCCTCTTAGCTGCGTTTCCAATTACCCGCACGCATATATGTAAATCACGGCGCTTGCAATGTAACGCCTAAAACTAGGCAACATTTGTGGACAGTGGGTGGTCGGCTGCTGGTTGCGCGCAGCGAGGCCTATATTGCACAATTGCAGCAGCTGGTGCATGACAAACGACCGCAATGGTGTGCGGCAGCGGCGGGCGGAAAGGGCACACACACACATATACGCAACTGGTGCAGGCCTCTACACGCATTTATAGATAATAACCACAGCTATGCGACAGCTTTTGCGATTTATATCCACTCTTTGTACTTACATATGTATGTGTATGCGTGTGCGCAAATGTGTATGTGTTTGATCGTCTCGCATGGCAAACAATAAAATTAATTTTGTTATCTAAATTTGCAAAATAATATACTGAGAACGCTATAAACATAAGCAGTCCATACATACATAATAAACTGAACTCACACAAGCGCGCACATATACACACACATGCCCTCATATAGCCGACCACATGAACGGCGCGCTTCAGATTGCAGTGGCATTGCTGCAGTTGCTGAAATTTATTAGGAAAATGCGCTCGTCTCATGTGAATACGATATTAACTAGCATAGACATGCATCTGTGCATGTATGTATGTATGTACATATGTCTGCATGTCTGTATTGGTAATACATATACTATATATTGCTTACGTGCCATGAAATGTGCACAAACATACACACAGTTAAGCTAACTTCAGTATTTCGGAATTCCGAATTTGTACAAATCGCGTTTTCGGGACTACAAAATTTCAGTTCGGGATCCCAAATTTATTCTTTTTTATTTTATTTCATTTAACTTATAAAGTAAACAAATTGTAAGTGTTGAAACATCATGCCGGGATTATTGATTAGATTTTCTAATTTATTTTTATACATTGTTTGAATAAAAAATATTATTCCGGGACTAAACCATTTTCACTTACATACATATACATATGCTCATTAAAAGAAATATTGTAATTTCAATAGAAAAGTCTGGATCCCGACAGTTAAAATTTGACAATCCCGAAATTTCGGGATTTTAAAAAGTTCAAATCAGAATACGCTATGCGAAATAACGATTCAATTCGTATATATGTATGTATATAAATAAAATTTGATACACATATACATATACATACATATGTATGTATATTTTAGCCTGCAAAGGCATTTATCCTGCTGATGTTACTCATACGCAATGTAGAACCGCAGAGAATGTTATAGGTCTCCATAAAAATGCTTTATCTACATATGTAACCTATGCATACACATTTCTGACACTGTTGTAATGCGACATCAATAAATCAATAAACGCTCGTTTGGCATATTTGTCGCGCTGCAATATTATCGTCAGTGTTTTTGCAATAAAAACAATGGAAGCCAGCTTAAATTGCAATTTATGGCTTAGCTGTGTAATATTTGAAACTTCAGTTGCAGCTTTTCCGACGTTCATTAACATTTAGTGTTGGGGAGAGTATTTTTAAAATGCGCTATTACACTACCGGGAGTTGCAGCGTAAAAGTATGCTACAAATTGCGGCTGAATATGTTATAGCATACATATCAATTCGAACCATTTTCAGTAAATTTTCAAGTTTTGCGGCGCTCTTTCCAAACCCTCTCCTGCTAACCAAAAACTTCAAGCTACTACTACTAAATTTCAGGAACCGCTGTGTTCGGCATATTTTACTTAGAAACACCAACATAAATCGTATTCAATTAGTTGTCTCTTCAACTCTAAACCTCTCGGTGTACTCCACAACCACGGCAACCTCATCTTCATAGCTCATCTCACTTAATCTTCGACGCTAATTGAGAACACTTCCGAATCGCCATGCGCGGCGCCCAGTGTCCCACCGCGCTAAAGCCAAAGCCAACATTTTGCGGTTTTCATGCTAAAGATGCGTGGCTCATCAGTTGCATGCGGCCTTTTGAAAATGCACTAACGACCCTGACTCAGCCGTAGCGTCCAGCAAATGCCACACAATTAATGGCTTCGTTTGTGGTTGGTCAATGATAGCTGTTGGTGGCCACTAAACAGATTGAAGGCTGCATACATAATTGCAATATATACTATTTCACTAGGTGGATGTGCTAGTGCATATGTATATTTGTTATGTGTCGACGATATTATTACAACGAAAAAGAAAGCTAAAATTTAAAAAAATTCTGAGACTACGGTTTTAAAATATTACTGCTAACTCTTGGTGAAATTATATTTTCAAAAAGTTGAAGCTTACATTAGTTTTGAAAACAACGGTGGTCATTGAAATGTCTGAGGCGCCTGAGGATATGCTATTGAATTTGTTTTATGCTACAAATTCTCACTTTTTACCCAACAATTTTTGTTTAAGTTATTACAATTGCGAAATATTGAGACATTCAACTAGACGCATTTTAAATTTCGAGATTATAACGGTTCATTGTCAAAAATCAAAGGCATACAAGTAAAAATAGCTTCAAATTTGTTTACTTTCTATCTAATGCTATTAAATTGTGCGCGGAAATTTCGAAAAATTTCAAACTTTAACAGTCAGTTCGACTGCATCTTTATTATTTAAACGAAAAGTTTGACAGTCCAACTCCTTGGAGTTTTTTTAAGAGAATATTATAGTTTAGGAGTACTACTCGTTGGAATTTTGTATAACGAAAAAAATAAGATAAAATTTTACAGTTCAACTTGTTTTTTTAAATAGACCAGTCCGGGTCAAATTTGATCAGATGGTATAACCTCACAGTACGCTTTAAAAATTATATGAAAAATTCATTAATTTGTATTATTTTAATATTTATACGCTGTTAGTCGTTTACTTAATAAGTTTACATGTGTGTATGTTCACTTGTATGTACATATATGTATGTGTTTGCTGAAGGCCTTCATCCAGTCCGTTTCTCCTGCTCAGTCGGCACGTGGCTTGACATTATTTTCCAATAACATTTATTCGATCAAATGGAAGGTGGCTGCTTGCTTACCTGCATGCGTATATACATTAGGGTGTTCATTATTCCCCATTTGAAGTTTCAGTGTTTGCTTTGCAAATTATTATCTTTATTTGTTAATATGGGATACTTTAATATTTTCAGTAGTCGAAAAAGTCTTTTCATATTTCTAATCAAACGTCCAGATTTCTAATCAAGGTATACGACTGCAACGATATCTATTGACAAAATACGAAAATACTTTTTCGACTGCCCAATGCATATAACTTTGAAGGAAATCACATTCTAATAAAAAATGTAGCTTTCTTCGTAAATCTAGTTATATAAAAGTTGTACGTAGCTACAGTTATACATCAAATGTTTTGTATTCATACAGTACAGCATGTCGTATGAGCAACACATATATTATAAGGGACTCGTATGAGTGCTCCTACACTGTTGTTAAGCTGCACATACATACCTTTTAACGTATTTTTTTTTGGAAAAATCATAAAGACTCTTTTTCATAGAGCGCTACATTTTGTATAAGAATATCTTCTCATCAAGCTTTGGAGATAAAAAATTAATGCTTGATATGAAAAAATCACCGTGAGTTTGTATGGCAGCTATATGCTATAGTTATCCGAACTGAATCATTTTTTCGGATATTGCACCATTGTCTTGGGTGATAACCCATGCCAAATTTCTTGAAGATATCTCGTCAAATGAAAAAGTTTTCCATACAAGCACTTGGTACCGGTTGTTCAGTTTGTATGACAGCTATATGCTATAGTTATACGATATTGGTGGTAACGACAAATGTGCTTGTTCTTGTGGAAGAGAGAATGTGTGCAAAGTTTAAAGTTGATATCTCTAAAACTGTGGGACTAGTTATAATAATAAAGAAATAAACACATATACATATATGTATGTACCATTTTGGTCGACCACTTTTTTCGCTAGAGACCTTGTTCCATCAGTGTAAAACTTTCATCAGAGTAAATCGAAATTTCGAAATTTCCAGAACGAAAGCGAGCGAACCATTGTTGTGCTACACGAAGTGATACAGCATCGTCTCCGTAAACTTAAAAAATTTCATTGGTGGCTTGCGAGACATTCTTCCCTATTTTGTATAAAAATTTCAAAATATAGGGAATTTCTTCATTATTTTCACTCATTTTTGAACAGCTGTAACTTTTTTTCAACTTCCCTGAATTTAACTTTTTTGTGGTTAAATGAAGCTTAAAATCTCACCTTTCCAACACTATATGGTAAGACACAATGCGATTGGTAGCACTGAAGATATACGAATGAATGACAACTATTGACAAGATACGAAAAGACTTTTTCGACTGCCCAATATATACCCTATTCAGGGTATAAAAATGTCAACGTGGGAAATAACGGACACCCTATTATATTCGTATGTTATATGTGTGTGTGTGTGTGTTATTTTGTTTCAACATTGTGGTGTAGTTGTATTTGTTTGCACGCGCTTGTAGTTGTTGTCTACTCATGCGTGCTTACAAGGTAAATCCACTTGAACTATTTCGCATTTAACCACTTTGTGTCATCAGCAGCGCACACTTGCATTTATATGTGCTCATATGTGTGTGTGTTTGTATGGAGATGAGTTATAAAAACAATAACAAAAAAAGTGAAATAAAAATAAAATGACAACGGCAGGATTCAGTCATCGACTGAGCAACTACATATATGTATATGTGTGTGTGTATGGATAAATTTGTCTCTGCATATGTATGTGTGTACGTGTTCTTAAGCGTTTGCTGCGAGTGACATGCATTTATTGAAAAAAGTAGACACACATACATATTTACAAATCTGCTAAATGTGAAGGATAATAAAATTTCCATGTGTGTGTGTGTGTGTGTGCTCGCATAAGTGTGTGTGCTGAGCCAGTTGGTGGAATGAATTCACGCGCACCAACAGCGAGCGAGGACACATTGTTGACAAGACTTTCGCAAAAGCAACAAAAAACGTACGCAATACACAAAGACAATTCGCATACGCCCACACAACGACATTCACACACACACATACATACATATATATATATATATATGTATATATATATAGAGTGCACGAACAGCCCAGCAGCGGGTCAGCGTGTACAAAAAAGCTTGAGTGGCGGTCCAAGTGGGGGGCTGAGTGTGAATGCGACACTACAACTATATTTCACGTGAGTGTATGCGTGCGATTTGAATGGCTCTGGACAGGTGCAATACGCTCATTAGCCAAACATGCTACTTTGGAGACTGCAACACACACAAAAAATCGTGTATAAATCGCTAATAAGCAGCTGAGTTGGAGCGCCGGAGCCGGGAAAAAGTGCAGCGGGGAAGAAACAAACTGCTGTCAGTTGGAAAAACAGAAAAAACAAAGCCACTATACATACTTGCATAAGTGGGTGTAAGCGTTAGTGCCGGGCTGTGGTCGCTGTTGCGGTACAAATGTATTCTGCTGCATCAGGGCACATTTGGGTCGTCGAGCAGGCAGGCAGGCAGGCAGGCAGCCAGCCAGTGAGGCGGCCAATCCAGCAGCCAAGTGGCCACACAAGCACAAATTTGTGCAGGGAAACGAGTGCAGTGCAGCGGGTCTCAACCGAAATGAGTCACATATACATATATACTATGTACTTTTGTGTGTGTTTATGAGTAGCGCTCACTGAGGCAGAAAATCGCAAGCTGTATGCCTGTGTATGTATGTGTGCTTCCGAAATTAGCTACAAAAAGTGCACGAAAAAATGTTGAAAAAGTTGCGGAATTTAAAGGGCAGTAAAAGTTGTTGTAATTGTGGCTAAATCTTGAAGAAAAACTGGCAATAAAAATCAAACGGCAGTCGTGTGGAAAAGGCTAAACATAAGCGTGATGCAAAAGTTCGGCTCAATCACAGAGTTGTATTGCCTGTGGTCCATAATAAAAATGCAAATAGAATTGTGGGCTGTGTGGGCGGCACAGTCGCGTGGATGATGGCTGCATTTGTGCTGGAGAAAGAGGCAGTTAACCTCAAAATTAGTTATTCTTATATGAAAACATACAATATTTATATATGTATAACTATGCAATTTGTATTATTTTTCTGTGTGCAAAATGGGTGCCGCATTCGCTAACAATGCAACAAAAAACACATTTTGAATGCGACTTTCACAGCAAATTTTGAAGCGTTTTAAAAAGGATAAAGTAGATTTTGTGCGTCGATTCAACACGACGAGACGAG
The DNA here is from genome assembly GCF_016617805.1 of Bactrocera tryoni. Lineage (NCBI taxonomy): Eukaryota > Metazoa > Arthropoda > Insecta > Diptera > Tephritidae > Bactrocera > Bactrocera tryoni. The sequence goes on from NC_052502.1 coordinate 77,897,227, forward strand.
ACTTGAGTCTAGCACAATGATCCTGAATCAAAACCAGAGACCAAAGACCGGTGTGAACCTGGTTGTTCGGCTTCAAAACGTGTTCGTGTTCGGAAATTGGCCAAGAAGGTTATGACATCAGTTTTTCGGGATGCGAGAGGAATTTTGCTTGTGGATTTCTTGCAAACTGGTAAAACAATTACTTCTGAATATTTTTGCAACCTTTTGGACCAGTTGAAGGAAAATATTTGTAAAAAAAAGACCTGGTTTGCAAAGAAAAAATTCCTTTTTCATCAGGACAATGCACCGTGTCACAATAGCATTTTGATAATGGCTAAAATCCATGAATCAAAGTTCGAATTGTTAGAGCATCCACCGTGTTCACCAGATTTGACCCCCAGCGACTTCCATTTGTCTCCAGAACTCAAAAAATCTATGCGTGGCAGGCGTTATTTTCATCAAATGAAGAGGGCATAACGGCTGTTGAAGCGTATTTTGCAGACCTTTCGGATTCTCACTTCAGAGATGGAATCCACAGATTGGAGAATCGTTGGAGCGGGTGATTTAATGTTCAGCGAAATTATGCTAAATAATAAAGTGTATTTTGAATCATAAAATTGTGTTTTTCTTATCAAACGGCAAAACTTATTGAACAACCAAAAACATTTCAAAATTAAAAATTTTTTATTATTTTTCCATAAGAGTCTTGAAGTTGCAAAGTAATACCCAGGAATAAAATGGCCCCTTTTCCTGTTTTTTAAATTTATTTCTTGAAACAAGTTTCGTAACTTTCATTGAACTTTCTGCGTCTCCGCCACCGCCGCACGTGCACCGCTTTCACTCTCCAAGGTGAACTTTCACTGGCCGTTCTGTTTAAATGCCGCACATTTTTTTGCTTATTACAACCATTTGTTCAGCGCAAAAATAGCAAAAACAACAACACAAAAGTCTGCATAATTTATGCGAGAACCGCTAACCTCTCAGCCCCGCCCTGCCGCGTTCGTGCGGGTCGTCATGTGGCGTAATTAAATGATGCCGAATTCAGTGAATTCATTAAGCGCCGCCGCTGCTGCGCTACTTAGGCTCGCGCGCCTTAAAGCACGCTACGGCATTTAGAAAAACCGAGACTAAAGCGCAAGCACAGCCATTATCTTCGCTACCGTGACTGCCAGTGCAACGGCTGGCAAGTGCTAAGCTCAGGCCAAACCGAAAAAAACTGAGTAGAATGACACGACGGAATGACAAGCGAAGTGCAGAAAAAATTTAATGTGCCTGAAAAAGCTGGAAAAGTTTTGCAAATTTGGCGTTGCCTTAGTTTTTCTCATCGTCAGTATGCGCCCAAAAGCTGGCTATGCATGCGAGGCATGTTCCTCAATCCTGCACATTCTGTCAAGTCTCGTTACACACACACATACACACACCAATGTGCAGGCATACTGCAGTTCCATTGTGGCTGCTTAATCTATTGCTCTGCTTATTTTGCTCTTCCACTTGATTATTCCGGCGCTGCCGTTATCGTTCATCGTTTATCTCTTATCTCGTTTTCTTTTCAGTTCGTTTCTTTTCTTTACTTCTTCATTTGGTCAATCCGGCGCTACATGCCGCTCTTTATCTCCTAACTGACTGACTCCTTAATAACTTATTTCCCTTGCTGGTCGCCATCATCTGACCGGTTTCTATTTTTCCTTCCACACATTGCATGTTTCACCATTAATCGGATCCCCAGCCCACTCAGCCAACGCGCCAAAGTGCTCTATTCAGTTTTTAGTTCTGCCCCATTTGGGGTCCTATTTGCTCAACTACTTGCCTTCGCTGCTCATTAACTTTTCTTGCCTCTCCCGCCACTGTCCTGTTTTCGGGCGTTATTCATGGCGCTGCTCGACTCCTCTCCTTAGTTATGCAACCATATGTGGCCTTAATATTTAAGTATTTGCTTTATGTGGCTCTGTCTATTTAAGTGTTATTGTATTTTCCAAGCCTGCTCATAACCTTTCGCTTCAGTAATGTACCAAAATCCAAACAAATTTATTATTAATATAGACGATTACGGGTAATAGTCGGACTTGGTTGGTTGAAGAGAAATGCAAGTGAACATAGGCTATCATTCGGCTCTCGGATGGTAACCAAATTAATTCTTATCCAGCAAATCAATGGATTTGGTAAAAAAGTGGTTCTTTTCCACTGCAGTTGGCCAATATCTCTTAAGTTGGAGCAATGGGCCGTGAAATATGTCTGCTCGCATCCGGTTGAAGGCTGGACATTCTCATAGATAATGTTTCAGAGTCTCTTCATACTCCGCGCATGCTCTGCATGTCCCCGAATTCACTTTTTCCCATTTGCTGCAGTTAGAATCTTAATGGCAGGTATCCTGCAAAAGTAGGAGCATTTTTGGCCTCTCCACCAACACTACCTCAAAGTAACTTTATGGAACGAACTGTGTAGCTTGAAGCGTACCTCTGGGATCCCTTGCTTCAAATAACCGTTGAAAGAGCTGAATGGCCTGGGACAGCTTAGGGGAATTGTGTCTCCAGCTGCCCCGAAGCGGGCCAACTCGTCTGTCTTTTAATTTTTTTCTATTCCTACATTATATATCTACTGAAAGTCTGGTTAGATTTTGCTTGCATAACCTAACGTACGGAGACTTAGTGTAGGTGCTACGTGTAGCCATAATTGCCGCTTGGCTATCCACTAGAATGTTTACGAACTTGCTGTTTAGAGCAAAAGCCCACTTGGCGCTATCTGTTGTGTCCACAATTGGAAAGGAATCATCCACTATGAGCTGTTCCAACCTAGTCGAACGATTGATTCTACATTTTACTGTGAACTGTGATGAGATTGAAGCAAGCAATTGAGAAAACCGCCAGAAGTGATCAACAGAAAGGGCTTAGTCTTCCATCAGAACAACGTTAGACCACAAACATCTTTGATGACTCGACAAAAACTGGGAGAGCTTGGCTGGGGAGTTTTGATGCATCCACCATATAGCCCTGACCTTGCACTATCGGATTACCCTTTGTTTCGGTCAATGCAGAACTCCCTTAATGGAGTAAAGTTGGCTTCAAGAGAAGCCTGTGGAAATTACTTGTCGTAGTTTTTCCCCGAGAAACCAGAAAAGTTTTATACTGATCGCATAATGTCTTTAGCGAAAAAATGGCAAAAAGTGGTTGACCAAAATGGTTCATATTTGGTTCACTAAAGTTCATTGTAAATATAAAAAAAATAAGTTGGAGTTTGATTAGAAATACGAAAAGACTTTTTTTCCCAATATTTGCATTCGATATATGTATAAGCAAACAAGAGTTGATTTTTTTGAAATTCACGAGCTTATATAACCCCCCAAAGGGTTAGAAGTTTCATAGTTCTACTGCGTTCTGCACCTAACTAGAATATTGTTAGGAAAAATTAATTGTTTGCTCAGCTCTAAAGTAATTAGTTTTCTTTATTTGAGCAAAAAATGCCGTAGCTTATGGTGGCAATATCTAGTCTGAGTTAGTTCATCAAAGCATGGATTTTTGCAGGTTAAACTGAAATTTTGTATAAAATGCTGAGAAAACTGGATTTAGAGAAAATGTAGCCTACTTTTGGGATGAAATTCATTTGGTATTAATATCCGCTAATCGCTAATATTTATTTTTAATTGAAATTTAATTTTTTACACATTATTATTTACTTTTTGTTTCTTTTCTGTCATACATTTTTTTTATTTTATTTAAGTTTAACTCAAATAAACAGTAAATAATTGATTTCCGTTGAGCTATTACGCGCTTGCTACTCTTTTATAGCGATTTTCCGGTGAAAAAAAATTGAGGAAGTAAAGTAAACAATTAATTTTTCAATTAAAAGCAAATATATACCGTTAAATATGCCGTTTTTTATTAGTGAATTAAATATTTCATTACTCTTGCATTACCAAGGGTATATTGTCATGTGTCCCCCAGCAGCACAAAGTACTGTGTTACATAAGTGGCAGGCGGGGGGTGGGCGGTCGTCAAATCGAAATTGAAGTGTGTGCAAAAATCAAAACAAAAACGGAAAAATGGAAAAATGTGAGCATAATAAAAACCAATTTCAATGAAAAACACTTAAAAACAGACAATCATTGAGAGCACAGCAACAACAATAAATTGCTGTACACACACATGCACCTCTGTGTAGGTATGTGTGTGTGCTGGGCGAATCAATGCTGCCGCATAAAATTTGCATGCGCGGCGCGGCAATCAATTGCCTATCAACAGCAGCCGCGGCGCCACCGACAACGCAGCGCACGGGGCTGGGTCCCAATGCAATCACGCAGCTGCGATTCGAGACCTCTTCTCTTGGCTGCATTGTTGTTGCCATTGAATGGCTGCTGTCAGGCACAGCGACATCTAGTGGCAGTTCATAAGGCAATTAAATGCGGAGCTGCAGCGAGGGGAAGCGGAGCGGAAAATACAAGGCACAATAAAGAATAAAAATATAAAAATTATAAATAAAAATTAAATAAAATCAATGAAAATTGAAATGAAATAATTTGCAGTAAAAACTAAAGCCACAAAGTATATAGACAAATAAAAAAAAGCAATAAATTCCAAAATAAATGATACAAAAATACAACCATGTAAACGAGTGTAAATCACAAATCATAAAATTTATGCGCGCAACTATTGAAATTTATGGAGCCCTCAGCATGCTTGTTTTTTCTTTGAAAAGAAATCAGAAAAATAAACTAAAAATGCGACAAAGTGCCGCAAAAAAGTGAAAAAATCTTGCTGACATACATTTAGGCGCACAGACGCGATAGCTAGCGTTGTGAATATTTCATTAATGCAATTGACAGCTGCTGACGTGTGATTTTTGCGCCGAAGATGAAATATTTATGTGATATGACGCAGCTAGAGGGCAAGAGAATGAGCGGCGGCAGCAATAATTGACTAGATAATAAAATTTTATAAAAAGAATGAAATTATAAAAAAAGAGGCAGTGCGCCTGCTCGACTGAGTTCGAATAGAGAGAGGAGGGAAAAATTTGAACAAAGCCGGGAGAGTGTGCAGAGTAAATTAGCGAAAATCAAGTGATTGATTCGAGTAGCATTGTTGAAAAATATAAAAAAATTATCTAAAAAAAATAATACAAAATATTAAAAAAAAATATTAAAATAAGAAACATTTAAAAAATAAAATAAAAAAATATTTCTATCATGCTTTTCTTTTCGTCAATAAAACGTGCTTATATTTATTTTATCCGAAGTGCTGATAATTTGCATGAAGTAATGACTTATTTCCGTGTAAAAATAGTGGAAAAGCAATTAACGAATTGAAAAAATAATGTCGACGCTGCCTGTATCCATGTTTGCAATAACCAGTGAATAATAATTAACAAGAAAAAGCGTATACAATTTTAGTTTTGTGAATGATAATTGATATGCGAGCGGTTTTGACAGCCAACGATGGCATATTGTCACTAAAATCATCTTTTTTTAAGTATTACATTGTGTGCACCTGAATGTAGACTACAATTGTTTTACTCAATATTGCATCAGCAGCTTGTATTACAGACAGGGTGCAATAAAAATTCCATGGAGCACCAAAAACTAAGCATTCTATTAGGCATTCTGAAGAGAGCTACCACTGCTAAGGAAAGAGCAAAACACAGCCAAGTCAACGGTCGGCAGAGAATTTCTAACAAAGAGTAGAGTTATGGAGTTATGTGTATGAAAAATTTAGAAATAAAAATACTGGACCAACCACTGAAAATCAGGGAAAATATCGGTGAAATCTACGCTTTTCTTCTTCAGTATAGAATCGAACTGATGGCAAGACTATAATGGCATAGCTCGAATGTGCTCTTTTTAAACAAAACATACATTTTTCTGTGAGGTTTTGTAAAAAATACCATTAAATAATTAATTTTGGGAATATACAATTTAATTAGAAAAGTATCGAACGTATCATCGAAAGGATATTAAGGAAATGCGGAGCAAATCTATGCTTTTCCTATCTATGCGATTAAACTGGGACGAGACTACAATTTCATAACTCCATAAAGTATATATGTATGTAAATGAACGGCGTGACGAGCTGAATCGATTTATCCAAGCCATCGACTCTCTGTATATACGCAAACTAGTCTCTCATTTTTTGAGTTATCGATCAGAAATTTTGCACACATCCTTTGCTCCCTAGAAAGGCGCTCACTTGTCGGAATCGCTGAAATCGAAGCACTATGGCATATAGCTGTCATACAAACTGAGCAATCAAACTCAAGTATTTGTATAGAAAACTCCCTCATTTGATGAGATATCTCCACAAAAATTTAAAATTGGCACGGGTTATTGTCTACGGCAATAATGTAATATGAGAAGAAATTTTGCAGATAAAATCGCTATAGCATATAGCTGTCATACAAACAGATCCATCGGAATGAAGTGCTTGTATGGAAAAGTTCTTCATTTGACGAGATATCTTCAGGATATTTGGTACGAATATTTGTCTAAGGCAACGGTGCAATCCGTGAAGAAATGGTTCTGATCGCATGGCTGTAGCATATAAGTAGCTACCATACAAACTGAGCAATCAAAATCAAATCAAGTTGGTGGTGTGCATAATAAACTGTTGCATATTTTTCAGCGCATTAATTACAGTTATGTATTTTTAATCTTCCATTTTTCATGTGATTATTTTCGCGCTTAAAGAAATATTCATTATTAGTTGGCGTCGTTTTAATTGCTGCGTATGTTTGCCGATGCTCATAACCTCACTTTCCGCCAGAGAATACACACACACACACTAAAGCATATAGCAGTGTTTCAACTGTTTTCAATTAAATTCTTTTTCTTCCGCTTTTTTACTCAATACAAATTACATTTATTGCTTTACAATTTCATTGCGCACACGCACACGCACACGTACATGCGCACGCTGTTATTTGCGTGCTGTAACATGGTTGCATATAGATACATACATATGCATATGGATATGTGTGTGTGTCGCCGTCGAGCGCAGGAAATGCATTTTGTATTTCAATTGCAGTGTTGTTGTTGCTGCATTCAATTTTGCTGTTGGCCTTCCAATTATTATTACATTTTCATTACAATGTTGTTTTTTCGCTTAAATAATGCATTTGCGTCGGCGCTTGTGTGTGTGTGTGTGCGTGCGTGTGTATTTGTGTGTTGTAATGAGAACGAAATGTCAAAGGAAATTGGTTTGTGCAAGCATGCAAACAGCAGCGTTGTGGCTGCACCGACTAGAGGGGGAAATAATAGCAACAGTTGTGTGCCTGCTGCACCCGGGTTGCCACCCTTTTTTAGATATACATACATTAAATAAATTGCAACTTGGCAACCCTGTAATTCTTTTGCTTTATAAAAATTGTAAAATTACAAAAAAAAATCTTTAAAAAAATTTCGCACCATTCATTCACTTTGGTAGTAAATAATAATTGAAATTTTGCAATTTGGCAACTCTAGAATAATTATGGTTAGACACGTGTAAAAAAAAACATGAAGTTCTTGGTAAAACTTGTTTAAAATTTTTTCTATAATTTAAAGTTTTAGTAAAATTAAATTTTATTTTGTGTAAATTTTATTTTAATTTAAAAATTTGGCAACCCGACTGCATTCGTAGTCGCATGTAAGTTGCATCATAGCACGTACGAAAAAAATTAGTTTCTGAAGTTGGCAACCCCATTCGAATTTTTTTTACTTAAAATCCATTTTAGCATCACAGTAAAAAAATTAACTGTTTTACGCACCCCAAACAAAATGAAATTTCTATAAAAATAAAAATGAAATTTTTCTGCAAAATGGCAACCCTATATAGCATATGCATGTGTGTGCTGTTTAAATATTATTTAGAAAAAAAGGTTAGAAAATAATTTAATGGCTTAAAAATAAATGAATATTAATTAATATTTTTATATTTTTCAATTTGGCAACCCTACTGCATTTGTGACCTCAGAAAAGTAACACGTAAGAAAAAAAAATTGTTTTTATATTTAGTTTGAATTTTTAGTTATTTCATCGCTAAAAAATGGTTAAATTGAATTTCGGAACTTGGCAACCCTGTTGATTACTCGTATATTTTCTATAAAGTGAATTTTCCACACAATAAGATGCGCTTATTAGAATATTAAACTTTTTATTGAAACGTTTTCCGCTACATGGCAACCCTACCGAGCTGGCAGCTCGCACAAGCAGAGCAGTTTGTTAGCTTTTGGTTCACCATTTCAGTGTATTAGTGCTATATAGTGCCGTTGACACAGGCGTTGCCACTTTATAGGAATTTTCGCTTTAAATTCATCAAATTTCGTTCGACATTGAGAACCGTTATACAATTTTCTATTATTAAATTTTGAAACACTTTTTGTATTTCTTATTAATTAATTTAATTATTTTTGTTTCTTCGCAGAATTCGGTTGGAAGCGCACATCTGCGCCCTGCACACCCACACACTCGCAAACAAGGATGAAGGGCGGGCTGCGCCAAGGAATGGAATCGAGTTGCCAGCGGCGGCGCACACGAACACCACGTGCTGCTACAACAACAAGACAGCAAGCAATAACAAAACAGGAGTGTTTACCAGTTCGTTATTACAACAAAGAAGAGGTGCCTGGGGCCGTGAAGGACGTTGGGTGGCTTTAAAGCGTTCAGCGGAGGCGCCGCTTGTCTTCAATTTCGAAATTCGAAAATTTACTTTCTTTTTATTTTTTTGGTCTCAGGCGTTGCAGAAAAACATCTGTTTACTCCTTCACCGCCACAAGCAGAATCGATTGGAAATTTGCTTCTACTCCAAAAGTAGACCAGCTATGCATGTGTTGTTGTTGTGTTGGTGTAAGTCCTCCTGGGGGGCTCCCGCTCTGCCTGCCCGGATCTGTTGACAGTTTTACGACACCTTTTTCGGCACACCGGAAGTGCCAAGCAAGCGACTTCCTGCTTCCGCCATTCTCGCTTAACTGCTCATTGCGCTTTTCTACGTCGCCCACTCGCTCGCTGTGGCTTTGGTTGTTGTTGTTGTTTTTATTTAATTTATATATTTTTCAGGTGACGCCGAATTTGGGTCACTCGCTCGCCTTTGACGACTGCTCGGTAAAAAGGGACCGTGGCTGCGTGTCTCAGCGGCAGCGGCGACGCAATTATTTCCGCTGTTTTGCTGCGGAGCCTCACTTAACCTTTTTATGAACACTATTTGGCTAAATGCGAAATCAATTATGAAAGCGAAAGTAATTGACGGAGAAATCGACGAAGCTTACAACAACAACGCCCAGCAATCATTTATAATTTAACATCGAACAATATTAATGCATATTAGCTAGAACCTTCACATATATTTTACAAAATTTCATTCGAACCAACGAAAATGAACAATTTTTGAGCTCAAACTGAAAAGAAACCTATTTTATTTAAGAAAAATTGCAAATCCACTTCAAACAATGTTTAGTCCATAAGACCATTCAAGTAAAACACATAAATATTAAACACGATGATTGTGATAAAATAACTTGTTTTATTCAAAAACTGAGTCAGCGATTCGAAACGTTATTGGTCAGAGTAAGTATAAACACAATTTTTTTGATCCAATTTAAAAAAAATGATACATTTTTCGCATAATTTCTTCAAAAACCGGCGATTTGCAGCACATTTTTAATTCTCAAAAATTGTGGGTTACGCCAAATGTAAATTTTCTTGAATAGGATTGTAGCGCATGCGATTCTGCAAATTTCTGCATTTTTAGATTTTCTCTACGACCTCTAGTTCAAAAGTTATAAGCGTTTTTCTATTCGGCGGCTACTTGCTGCTTGCTCCTGGTCGCCTGGTAGAAATCCAGGATTTTTGCTGCCAAATTAAATGCAATTTTTCCGCAGCCGGCAGCGGCAGAGGAGGCACCCAAAAACTTGCCGGTTGCCATTGCATATGCAAAGGAGCAAATTTGAAATGACGGAAGCGGACAAACAGGATGTGGGTGGGACCGGACATGGACATAGGGCGGAAACCGGAAGTGGAAAATAACGGCACCCCACTTCCGGTTCAGCGATGTTTCCGGAAGTGACAAACCGGAAACGGAAATCAGCATTTTTTGTTCTCCACTTCCGGGCCCAAAATTTCCGTTTCCGGTTATTAACTTCCGGAAGTATTGGTCCGGAAGCCAGGCACCATTATTTTCATTTCCGGTTTCCGGAGGTTGCTTCCGGTTCCCAACTTCCGTTTCCGGTTTGTCACTTCCGGTAAACCCTTGAACCGGAAATGTAGTACCGTTAATTTACACTTCCGGTTTCCGCCCTATGTCCGGTCCCACCCACATCCTGTTTGTCTGCTTCCGTCATTTCAAATTTGCTCCTTTGCATATGCAATGGCAACCGGCAAGTTTTTGGGTGCCTCCTCTGCCGCTGTCGCTGCCGGCTGCGGAAAAATTGCATTTCAATTTGGCACAAAAATCCTGGATTTCTACCAGGCGACCAGGAGCAAGCAGCAAGTAGCCGCCGAATAGAAAAACGCTTATAACTTTTGAACTAGAGGTCGTAGAGAAAATCTAAAAATGCAGAAATTTGCAGAATCGCATGCGCTACAATCCTATTCAAGAAAATTTACATTTGGCGTAACCCACAATTTTTGAGAATTAAAAATGTGCTGCAAATCGCCGGTTTTTGAAGAAATTATGCGAAAAACGACACTTGCACTTAAGTGAGCGCTGTAAAATAGGGTGGGGGGACATTTCTGAGGCTTTATCTACTTACTTTGAGTCTAAAACTTAACAAATTCATACAGTTTTACCATTAATTTTCGTTTTCAACCAGGCAGCTCAAAATCCAACTTACCCGACAACTGTATGTAGCACAGTATCTAAAAAGTAGACTAGGCGGGGCTTCAATGATATGTTGTTCTGCAGAAAATCTACAGCGCAGCTTGCCAACGAATTGTAGGCTTTTTGTGGCTAAGTAATGATTGATAATGACTTTTTAATGCCAGAAAAGCTTGTAAGCTTATGGACTCTTTTTAAGGGGTGTCATGGCTACAGAATAAAGGCTGGTTAGTCAGCTATCATTTGCATAAACGCCTGAGCATGTGTGTGTATGTGTCGGTGTGACCGTAGGAAATAATGCGAAAAATTACATTTCAAAAGCGAGCTCGTCATTGACAAGCCCCAAACGGGTGTAGCTTGGCATGTGCCTTTGTGTGTGTGTGTGTGTGCTTGCCCCGAGGCTTTGCGAGTCATGCAGCAAATGCAAGGCATCATTACACTTGTGCCGAGCGCCTTGATGGCATATCCGGTGACACAGGCCAGATCAGCAACTATCTATATGTGTATATATATGAGTATATAATAATAAAAACACAACAAAAACAACAGGCATGTCATGTAAGCAGGTCCGTGGGTATTAGGCAGAACATATGAACTTATTCGCTTGGGCCAAGTCTATGGGCCGCCGAGGGGCAACATCATTATCCAGCGCTTGCTGTTTGTTGTACTCGCTGTTGTGTTTGTTTGCCGGTTTGCCGCAGTCGATTGGGTAAGGCGCACCAGGGCTAGTGTAGGGGACGGAATGTCAAGCTGGGCTAGCTTTGATTTGGCGTTAAAAAAGAAGCTTTTCATTTGTTGAAGATGAAAAAGAAACCATTGATTTTATTTGCTTGAGTTTCCATTTAACTTAAGACAGGGTTGCCATGCATACTTTTCTGGCAAGTGCTTTTTTAATCTATTTTTGAGAAAAAAAACTTCGAAACAATAAAGTTAAATATAATTTAGTTTTTTTTTTGCTTTTGTTGTAGTATAAATATTTTGCAACTTTCTTCACATCTAGAGAGTGGCTTCCTTTTATTAGTGGCATGGGGTGAAGTTGTCAGAGAAGATGAAGTGTAAACTACCATTATATTGGTTAGTCGAAAAAGTATTTTCGTATTTCTAATAAAACTTCAACTTATTTTTTTTATATTTATACTAATAAATAAATAAACAAATATGTAAAAATATACAATATACGAAAAAACTTTTTCGACTACACAATATATAAATAGAGGTTTCACTTTTGCGCTCTCTCCTTCGAAGGAAACGTCACCGCTCATTCCTTGTCTCGTGCTCAGCGCTCAATGCGCATCTTCTACGCCTGACGCACATCCTGGCTTGCCAATAGCTTCCTGACATTATTGCTCACGTCCTCTGCCACATCCTTCCTCACAGCAGCTGCTGCCGCACATCCTCATTTCTCTAGTTTATTATTCAGATTTTGTTCTTGTTTCCTTCGCTTTTGACGAATTTCTTGCTTTTTCTTTGATTATGCTTGTCATGCGCCTTTCAATGCCTCAATATTTCAATGTTTCCTGCGCCGCTAAGGTCACTTTACATGCAAAAAGAGAACAAAGGCAAAAGGAAGAGAAAAAAATTAAATGAAATAAAACAATAACAACAAAATAAAATTATAATGCAACAATAAAAACTAAACAATAATAAGAGAGAAAGGCAAATAAATGAAGCCGTCAAAGCGAATTGTGAAATTGTGCAAAATAAATGCAGCGAAATCGCCGCAGAATACTTGAGCACGTCCTGCGCCACCGTCACGCCGCTTGACATTGAAACGCACACACGTACACAGGCACAGGCGGCTATTTATAGCAGCAGCCGTGAGTACAAAGGTGCATTCAAGAGCGCAAATAACACACTTGTATTTATATAATTTTTATAATTCTTTCCTTCCAGCGAACAAGTTCAGTTGCGCATAAAGTGCGCTTTGTTGTTTCCTCTCTTCGGTGGGGCGGCCATGTTCTGCGCGTGGGCGCGCTTAAAAATAAATTCGCAGTATATTTGGTGAACAGGAGTAAAGTGATCCATGACGGGCACATAAACACACGCATCCTAACCGAAAGCTGCTAAAATGCGACTGATTTTAGTCAAGGAACTAGTTCAAAACTGGTCCGAAATGTATCATAGGAGTCTAGGAGTCAAAAATCGACTGCATGGCGGGCACACAGCTCCCTGTGCGGCTTAAATGGATGGAAATCAGTGATGAAACCTTGAAATAGAAAAGCTAAAAAAAGCTGCATTTTACAACAACAACAAACATACCTGAAATTCATAACTTTACTGAGCGGAGAACTAAGCCTTTGGTAGACTTTGTTCAACTCAGAGTCAGTATAAATACCACCAACAATCCAAGCTTGCAGCTCAAGCTTAAACATTGGTAAACAAGGGAAAAAAATCTTCAATAGACGAAAAAATTATTTTATACGTCTGTTATCATTCACGTCCTTTTATACGGCGCAGAAACAGTCGGGTCTAAGTAACCTGAACGGACCCGGAACTGGTTCGGTCAAGAACTGTTAACTCGACACCATCTTCGAAAATACTTCAAGATTGCTTTTTTAGCGCTACAACAACAACACTGTTCTTCGGAGTCTTTGAAGCCTTCCAACGCACCAACGTATCCGCTGGTTAGGCCATGTCGTACACATGCAAAAGGATGCGCCAGCTCCTTCGATTCGAGACTCTCGGGTGGACAACGGAAGCAAGCACACCCACGCACCCAATGGAAGAAACAAGTGCATAGGGACCTGTCTGCGCTTGGGAAATCGTGAAATCAAAAAGGATAGAAGCAACTGGCGAAGTGTTGCGTTGTGGTAACATATCGCAGTTGGTCAGAGCTTAACAGAGACCTCTTTCGATGAGTCCAAAGGAAAGGAAAGAAATCGACTACCTTACCGATAAATTCGTAACCAACGCTTTGACCTGAATAAGTAGAGCCTTCTTTCTTAGATAGCTCATGACTATTACCCAACTAACCACTTAAGCTCCACAAAAACCCCCGAATGTTTACGAAGCTCCAATAATCTGAAGATATAGGTAATTTCACGCGACGAGTTTTCAATGTGGAAATATGTATGTGAACTTGCAGGCTCACGAATTGCTTTCAGAGAGCCGAAGGCTGTTAGAATAGAAGTCTTGTTTATATAAGTATCTTAAAACTGTAACATTCGCCAATCCAAATTTGGAATCAACGAATGCTGCCATCCATCGACAACACTCTTTGATGAATGCCCATTCAGTGTTGCCATTTTGCCTTCCGTCGTAGGCACCTTGAGTAATAAATAACGACTAGTTGTATGATTTTTTAATTGCTTTGCTCGCTGGCGGCCAGCAGCCACTTATACTCACGCAAAGCGCAGAGCGCACACACACGCACGCATACAAACGAAATATATGTGTGTGTGTGTGGCCACTCATGAACTTCGCTAAGCAAACACGCTTGTTCAAGTGCAAGTCCGCCGAGCGCACTGACATTGAACTCCGTTATGTTGTTGTTGTTGTTGTTGTTGTTTGCTCTGGCTCACAAGCATTTCCTTTATGATATTTTTCACAAAAATATTTGCGTTAAAATAACATTTTCGCATGAATAATTCTTGAAGAGATTTTATTCTGCTTTTTTTGTGTGTTTCAATTTAGTTTTAGTCAAGCTATGGAAGCACGCAAGCATACTCTAATAGAACTGTATTAAGGTTTAGTTTTATTTTTAGCTCAAAATTATGTAGGAAATACATATATGAAAGTATTGGAATTTTATTTTAAGAAACTTCTGAAGACCTCTCTTTACTTGCAGGTACCTTTATAATATCTAACGCATATTATTGGCAAGTCTATAAAGGGTTTCGAAAATAATGATCCCATGAAGCTTGATAATTAACCAAACTCACTTCGCACAGGGTTTGTCCGGAAAGTAGTAGGACTGAATCGATTTAAGAAAAATTATAGAACCAATCGTTACAGTTCTTTAAAAACTTTCAAAATAGGATCCTTCTGCGTTGATGCAGCGCTGCCAGCACGATTTGCAAGCATTGAAGACGTCATGGAAGGCATTCTCCGGAATAGCATTGAGTGCCGAGGTGCATGTTGCTTGGATCCCCTCTGTCGTCTCAAAATGCTTGCCTTTCATCGGTCTTTTCAGGCAAGGAAACAAAAACAGTCCGGGAGGACCTCATTTGGGCTGTAGGGCGGCTGCGGAAGCGTTGGGATGCCGGCCTTGGATAGGAAGCTGTTTACAAGAAAGGTGGGTTGAGCCGGGGCGTTTTCGTATTGCAACTTCCAATCGGCTGCGATGCCTTGATGGACCCGATTGACCCTTCGTTTGAGTCTCTTGAGGACTTCTACGTAAAACTTGCCGTTGACAGTTTGTCCAGGAGGAACAAATTCATGGCGGACAATGCCTTTGATGTCAAAAAAGACAATGAGCATCGTTTTCACTTCGGATTAGCTCATTCTTCCCTTTTTGGGCAAGGAGACGTCGGCATGTCCCAATCGGAAGATTGCCTCTTTTGTCACACCATTTTTGCTAAATCAATATCTGGGTAAGCCTGCTTGATCATATCAAACGTCTCTGTCGCAGATTTACCGAGTTTCACACAGAATTTAATAGCGTACCTCTGCTCTAACAAACGCTATATTTTCGGTTTGCACCACAGAAACACGCCGCGCAATATGTTTGTCCTTACACTCTCGATGCTTGGAGACAACTTACCAGCCGCTCGTTCGTTAGCTCAGAACGCCCTCTACCGAATCCAGTCGGTGCGCGCACGCTTCGAAGTAAAGTTACAGCGGAAGATAATTAGTTCTATTACTTTCCCGACAAACCCTGCATGCTCTTTTCAAGTCCTCCAGGGAAGTTGTGCTTGGGAAATCAGTGCTGATTATAGAATTTCTATACAATTTAACAATCAAAATTAAAATATTACGTCTCTTTTTGACGCGGGATAGCAATGAACGAACCTCGAACCACTAAAAACTGGAAACAGAATCTATAAAAAGCCTTTCTGTCATACAAACTGATCGATCAAAATCAAGATAAAGGTCTTATTTACCCCTTTATGCTATAAGAATGCACCTGCGAGCAATCGAGAATCGCGTTCTTTTCTTGTTGGGGTCGGCAAATATGCCAACCCTCTTTCTACTGAACAAGTACACAGATCAAACAATCCGTTCGAAATATTTCCGACACCCTCAACAGTCTAAGCTGTTGATAATAAGTTGCAAATACCAATCAGAGAATTCCGAGAAATAAAGAAGTATGTCCATAGCAAATTCAGTATTTTCCACATTATTCGTTCAACATATACATACATATGTATATAGTGTAAGTATCTATGTAGTTGTTGTGATTGTTGTTAATTTGTCGACCTGCTGCGCATAAATTTAGCACAATTGCGACTCGCAGCTCATAGAATTCGCCGCACACAAACACAGCGCTCTTCATAAGACGCGCTCATTCTTTGCTAGCTACACTTGTATATTGTATATTGTATATGTGTGTGTGCGTGTGTGTCTGGCAAAATAAATATGGAACGATTCAACCATAATTGAATGAGTGTATAAAAATAATCTCGGAAATATAAATTTTGATTTATTGCGACACTGCGAAAGACTGGCACAAGCGATGAATCAATTGTGTGCGCATAAAAGCGCTTGCAAGCGGTCGGGGACTGTGTGATTATGGCATGCTTGGAGTTGGAAATAAAACGGTTTTGTAATAGAGGAGAATAAGCGATGTGTTGGAAACGATTTTAATGCCATTTTTCTGTAGAAATTCTGCAAAATTTCAAAACAGTGAGACATTAGTGAGATATAGTCCACATCGATCGCTTCAAATGACTTCCAGTGCCCATCCTCACCTATACGGACTAATGGTGGATTACCGACAGGGCGGGGCGTTCTTTAGAGTGAGTGCCATAGTGTCATCGAATGCTTCGGCATCGCAATCTTCCAATATTTAGAGGTTCTCCTAGCATCTATGTTAGGTAAACATAAAATACAGCGTTTATGATCTTAGAGAGCAGAAATTAAGTCATCCACAGTTTATTCCTAGATATTTCTAAGACTTCGAATATTTGCAGTTAGATACATAAGCACCGTAAGAGTCGAGTCTTAAACGAACGGAGGTATTGTAGAACCTTTCCAATTGAGTGAGTTAAGCGTGATCGTGATTTCACATTCAAGGAAAAACTGAATCAGGGAATTGATATCGCCTGCTTACAGCAACAGTTTCTGTGGTTTTTGTGACAACTGCTATATTAGGCAAAGCAGTAATCGAGATCACAGAACACTTAATATTAAAGAGCTAAATTTCGTGGTCTAAAAGTCCACGAAATCAACTTAAGGGGCTAGGTGGATATGAAAATTTCAAAAAAATATTTTTTTGTTTGTCTTATTAAATTTACAACGCCTCTAAAACTTTGTCCTAAGTTTTCAAGTTGATCAGAATAATAGTTTCGGAGATACAGCCATGAGAATTTTCGCCCCAAGCGTTTTTTTCGAAACCGACCATAAAGGTGGAGATGAGATTTTTTATTAAAAGTTTGAGAAGAACAGAAACATTTTTATATTTTTTATTTTCTTCGTTCAAAACGAGATTTATGTATGTATGAACAGAATATGTTTAGTGTTTAAATTTTAGATTAACCTATAATATGTTATGCTGTCCACGGCGAGAGCACCTTTTTTGTTAGACACCTAGGGAGATGAGGTCTCAACGGCTGAATTTTCAACATTTTCATATCAAAATTCCAGGAGACCTATTATATTTTTCAAATATATGATTGTCTATATTAGAAAAAAAAATCGTAAATATACGTTTTGTTTGTACCTCAGAAACCCATCTAACCCTTTAAGTTGTTATGGAACAAAAAAGCTTTTATTTGGCATTGGAAAAGTTTCTAGAAATGCGACCTCATTTTCGAAGTTCATGCATATTCGAAAGTCCCGTTAAACACCGCGGCAAAACAAATAGTTTTTGTTTTTGCTTTATTTTTCTTATTGAAAAATTCGAATGATTTGTTATTGCTGCGCAGCAAAGGTTAAAAGTGAAGGCAGTTTGTGGTCTTGCGAAGCTAAGACGGCTACGTCGCACTATGGCGAGCATACAAAATGGACAATAATGCGTAAATGTGTTTGTATGTATGAGCGTAAATATATTTGGAACAGACTGTCAGATGAACAATGATTTTTCATTCATAGAAAATACTCAATAAGCGGGCGAACTGTAAACTATGCGCAGACCACAGTCGGACTGCGAACTAGAGAAGCAGGCGAAAAAGAAATTAAAATAAAATTCATACATATACATATATATAAATATATACATATATTTACATACTGTTTATAGCAGCGAATGCACACGAGGAGCGAATCAATCCATTATTGAAAGCGAAAGAGTGGCTTAAAGCAATAAAAAAGGAGAATTTATTGCAAATATTTCTAGAAGAATTCAAAAGTAAATATGCAATACACAAATAGGTGTACGTAAGAGCGGCGCAACGCAAATTCCAAATCTACAGTATTGATGTGGCGTTGCCAAATAAAGCGGCACGATAACCTCTGACCCCGGCCCAGGCGGAATACGCACTCGTGTGAGTGTAAGCGATACGATTGTGCGGCATAAAAGGCAAAATAAATACATGCAAATCAATATAAATGCAAATCAGCGAGACAGCGGAGTGAAAAATGAAAATGAAACCGAGCAAAAGTGTACACAGGAAGGCATAACAAAAACAAAACAATAAAAATAAAATAAATAAAAAATAAAATAATTTTCATAAAGAAAATATTGAAAAATACAGAAAAATTAAAAAAAAAGAAAAAAAATATTCGACAACAACAAGTACAACAAGTGCAAGTTCAGCACTTAAGCTGCAGCAAACAACTCAAAATTGATAAGCCGCCGAACGATAGAGTGTGGGAGAGCGCATGCTAGCAGAGCTATCAAGCAAATAAGCAGCATTTAAATGTCAGTTCCATGAGTTTGGTTTTCGAGCGCTTCGAGCATGGCTTGAGGCACGTCAGCTTTGGCTGGCTCAGCTCAGTTGTCAATTTAGTTTCGACATGTTGTGTTTACGACAAAGCGCGTTTCTACAAAATTTCTTGCTTTTAACCGGTACCTTGGTGTTGTTGCTGCTGTATAGCAGCACCACTGAGGCATACTCGGGTCTAATAGCGGCCGACCCAGGTGTGTGAAAAATAAATAAAGCAAAATGTGGAAGTTCGAGGAGCAAAAATCAAGTCAAAGAAAATTAAAAAAATATACATATTGAAAAATATTATATATATTTGCTATATATATATATAATAGAAATTGAAAACAATTAAAAAAAAATTCGAAAATATTGTTCGCAGCAATAAGTGTTATGTACAAGTGTTTGTGGCATATATATTTTTTAGCAAATTATTTTCACTACTCAACCCTTTCTTGTTAGATAACCCGGGCAAATGCATTTATCGCGGCGATGAGCTGAAGCTTGGCGTGAATCTGGGTATTGCGCCGTGTCAGCGCCTCACTTGCAATGAGGACGGCTCAATATTTATTGAGGGGTAAGTTTGCTCGTTTATTGAGGCAATTTCTCTTAAAATTGTGTTCGCGTTGCAATCATATGTAATTAAACGGCAGTAAAAAAACAAAAAAGTAAAATAAAAAATAAAAATTAATTGAAAAAAATAAAATAAATTGAAAAAAAAAAATAAATAAATTGTAAAAGTTAAAGAAATTGAAAGAAATAAAATAAATTGAAAAAAAATAAAATAAATTGAAAAAAATTAAATAAATTGGAAAAAATTAAATAAATTGAAAAAATTTAAATAAATTGAAAGAAATAAAATAAATTGAAAAAAAAAATTAATTGAAAAAAAATAAATAAATTGAAAAACAAAAAATTAAAAAAAAAAATAAATTGAAAAAAATATATATATTAATTGAAAATAAATAAATAAATTGAAAAAAATTAAAAATACTAATTTTTAACTACTAAAGCAATTGTAAAATTTAAAAATTTAATTTAATCACCAGAATTATTTTCCTGATTTTAAACTACTATATACTCCTGATTCGAATTTTTCAAAAAAAAAAATATTTTTTTGGAAAAATAATAATAGTCAGCATAATTATAAATAATTCCATTGGGAATTAATATTAATTTTAAATAAAATATAATTTTTAACTAATTCTGACTTAAACTTCAATGAAGACTATAAATTTGATATTTAATCAAAAAAATTTTATCTATAAATTTTGATCAAACCATTTTTTCGAAGATTCTTTTTGCACAAAATAAAATTATTATTAATTAATAATAATTTTTTTTTAACAAAGATATCTTTAAAAATATATTTATTACTAATAAATCATAATTTGTCTCAAACAAAACCACTTAGTTTCATTTAGTAGTTATATAAGAGCCAATTTATTTGCGCCTCTCTTCACTTAAAAAATTAATATATCCATTTCAATGTGTTCAGCGGCAATATTGCTAAAACTCGAGAAAACATGAAAAAACGCAAACTTCGGTTGCATCGCAGCTATAATACCCTTCACAGATAC
This sequence comes from Bactrocera tryoni, assembly GCF_016617805.1. Classification (NCBI taxonomy): domain Eukaryota; kingdom Metazoa; phylum Arthropoda; class Insecta; order Diptera; family Tephritidae; genus Bactrocera; species Bactrocera tryoni. Next base: position 77,917,522 of record NC_052502.1, read on the forward strand.
AAACGATTTCTCATAAGAATTTTGAGCGTTCAGTTTGTATGACAGCTATATGCTATAGTGGTTCGATGCCGAAGGTTTCGACAACCGAGCAGTTTCGTAGGGAGTAAAGTACGTGTGTGAAATTTCAGATCGATATCTCAAAAGCTCAGGGACTCTTTTCTTTTTTGACGTCATTCGTACGCTTAAGTCATGTACTCATTTTAATGGATTGCCTTTGGCTATGAAGTCATGCTATAACCTCTTAATTGCTTGAATATTTTACGGAAAAATTGTAAACAGATTTTCTTGGTAAATGATCGGCAATGAGTACACAGCCATATTTATAGAGATATATGTACATTTATTTACATATGTATGTATATGCACCAGAAAGTGAGGGAGGAAGTGCACTTATCACTAATGAAATTAATTAATTGAGTCAATTAAACACACAGGCGACAGACAACACGATTATTTATTGCGATTTTTCCGCTAACTTTCAATTTTTCTTTCTCGCACATAACCACTTAAATAAATATACATACATATATATAAATGCACATGTATAAGTAAATATTTTAGCGCATCAATAAAGCCGCACAGCCATTAATCTAATTGTCGTTTCACATTTCTTTGCATTCGTTGCAGTTGCGGCCGGTTACGCATCGAGAACTGCAACAACGGCGAGCGCATACACATGGACAAACCGTTCCCGGAATGCTGCAAGCTCCGCTACAAGTGCAAGAAGCCCGACGGCTCGCCGTACTACATTGAGCGCGATGCCTTCGGCAGCGATCAGCAGAACAAGCTGAAGCGCTGACTGGAGAGCAGCAGCGTGCGCACGAGAGAGAGGGAACGAGTGGGAGAGCAGGAGGGTGTCGATCAATGATCTTGCGCGGCGTGAGTGGGTAGATGTGTTGGTGCGCTGAGCGCTTACAAGCGAGATACGTATGGCGGTTGCGGTTTCGGCTGAACGTTGGAGGTTGTTTGTGCTGATAAGGCTTACTACGGTTCATTTGTGTCGTCTTTCTGAGTTAGCTGTATAGATACTATTTGCATAATCTTAGTACGTAAATATTTTTGTTTGGATTTAATGTGTTATTTTGTATTTTTCACTTAGATTTAGAAATAAACAAAAGTATATTTATTATCAACAACAAAGTTGGCATATAGATTGGCGAGCAGATGGTGGCAAGTAATATGCAAACAACTGTGCTTATTACTAAATCGAAGGCAGATGTGCTCGGAAGGGTCTGAATATATGTACATACATTACGAATAGAAGGAAAACCGCGTTTGTGACATTTTTTTGAGGAAGACCCAGGATTGATGCAATAGAAGAATGTGGTCTTACATTGATTTTCAGACGTACAGCCAAGGTTGGATGGGCATCATCACTGAATGGCAGTTTTCTAACTTTTTGGAAAAATTGGTCGCAGCTTCGTGTTCTTGCTTTTTTAATCTGGATCATGGAGTCGCCAAATCGAACTCTGGCGGCTCCTTCTCTGCCCAATATACCGACGAGGGAGCTTTGGGTGGGAAGAAGCCGTTGGAGGAGAGAGACAGTAAGCTTCTTCACGGATGGGTCAAAATTTGGGGGAAAGGTTGGTGGAGGGGTTTAGGAAGCCTTCTATCAAGGCCAGTTTCAGACTTCCTGACTATTACAGTGTCTTCCAGGCTGAGGTTGCAGCCATCAAAGTAGCACCAGATTTGCTGCTCCAAAATGCGTCCTCCTTTAGAGAAGTAACCATTCACTCAGATAGAAGAGCAGTGATACCAGCTTTGAGCTCTTTTATAGTGCGTTCAGAGTTAGTCGAAGAGTGTCTAACATCGCTATCATTAGCAGCAAGTGTCTTTGTGATAAGACTGAAATGGGTGCAGGGCATAGCGGAATCACAGGTAATTGCAAAGCTTGTGAGCTAGCAAAAAAAGGCACCCTAGAATCATTATCGGTAGAATGGGAACGGGTCGGTGCTCCCGCATCGTCTTGTGTTCTACTATTGGATAGCTGGGACTCGCGGATGCTTGGCCAACGCTGGGCTACAAACGGTACCTGCGCAGTCGCAAAAGCCTTTTGGCTCAAGATTGATCGCAGGAGATCTAGCGATCTCTTTGCCTTCAGTAAGGTTAGCCTTTCCCTAGTTGTGGGTCTTTTAGCAAGACAGTGCTTTATTGATGAATGCTTTAAGATTGGGAATCTTACCAGACGCCGCCTGCAGAAATTGTTTAGAAGAAGATGCGGTAGAAAGAAGTCAGCACTTCCTTCCATCTTTCTTGACTGTCCCGTGTTTGGGGAGTCAAGACTTAGACAATTGGGGGCGCATACCTTCAGACATCCTATCGAACTGGCGGGTGTTGAAATTAAACGCCTTTGCAAATTTGTATTGGCTACTAAGCGTTTTGCCAATCTGTAAGTCCGAACACAGGAGTTATTATTTTCAATGGCTACACAAAGGACTACATTTATCAGTCCACGTGCGATCTTTGATCAGCGATCTAACCTAACCCAACCTAAAGCCCCTCTTTTGAAATGACTGACTTGAATAAACGACTAACGAAACTGGAACTCCAAAGCTTCAGCTGTTTTTAGGTATTTTATTTCATAAGATCAGCCCGACCATACCTTAACATTTGGGCGTAGAATGCAGACTTCCATCTTCCCCAAATAATAAGGACAGGGCCTTTTCTTTATCACTTTTTACTTCTATAAATTTTTCCTTCTTTGGTGCATTAGAAATGATTGGTAAGTGTAAATAGCCGCCTCAGACCCCAAAGTCACGAGATGATAATTTGCTCAAGCCCCAGTGGTAGCTCGAACGTATGACAGCGCGCCTTTGTTTAAAATATTTCGCATTGTAATTATATAATAAGTTATTTTTGATTGAGAACAAGCTGTGCCGCCTCAAAGGATCAGCGTACAAAAGACGGCTTATTTATAGCCAATGTCAATAAGCAAGCAATTCGTTGTTGTTAATATATGCAAGTAGCGAGCGTTATGCCTGCATGCTGACCCATGCGTATTCTGGCGCAGCATAAAAGACGAAATTACACGGTGCAGCGAGGCGTGTGAGCAACATTGCCGCTTAATTAAATTTATGCAAAATATGAGACAACGCAGCAGCGAATCAACGCTGTCATGCAGCAACAGAAAGCCGTAACAAGTATGGGTGTGAGTGTTTGTGTGTGTGCGCGATGATAGTTTTATGCGCTTCAGTTGCAGCGCTCTGCGCGCCAGTGCGTTTGCCAGCGTAATGAAGCGCATCAAATGAGTTGGCGCATTGTCTTCGCTGATGAGGCCATAAAAGCCTACCTCGGTAGCAAGTGAGGCAATTTCGTTGTGTAATTCAAAAACATTTTTTTTCTTATATATTTTTAATTGTTACGCGTGGACTTCGTGGTTATAAACAGTGTCAGCAATGAAGGCTGACAGGCAATAAAACAGGCTGACACAGGCTGACAGGTAAATGCACGAAGAGTTGGGCAATTATGCGAAGCACAATTGAGAACGGGTGAGCGGGGGTGGACAGCAAGCAAGTGGGTGCGACTGAATGCACAGGGCTGGACGAGTTGTTTGCGGTTGAAGGCTAGGGAAATTCCGAGAATTCGCCAAGAAGTTGCGGTGAGTATTGTCCGACACGCTATCAAACAACGGTGAGCTTTGCGGTAAGTAAAGATAAAAGCAAGGCATGTAGATAGTTAATGTAACATGCTCAGGGAAACGGTGCAACAGGCCAATTTTTTGTGAGCGGCATGCAAAATAATACTTCCAGAGTTGAGTAAATTAAAGCAGCCAGCAAAGTTTGCATGGGGCGTGGCAAATGTGGAATGTCCAAAGTACACAGCCGGCCGTAAACAATTAAGAATGGACTTTCGATGAAGCAAGGTTATTAAAAGTAGACGTTAATTGACATCTATTAATTGTGAAAGTTGGTGAGATCAGAAAACTTATGTAGACTCGTTGACACTAATCGTGGATGTAGTCACCGCTGTTGCTGCGTGAGCTCATCTACGGAGTAGTATAAATAAAAAAAGTTGGGGTTCAAATGAGAAATATTGGGTAGTCGCAAAAGTCTTTTCGTATTTTGCCAGTAGATGTCGTTGCAGTCGTATATCACCGGTGCTACCAATCACATTGTGTCATATCATATAGTGTTGGAAAGGTGACATTCTAAGCTTCACTTAATAAAAAATAAATAAATTCGGGGAAAAGAAAAAAAGTTACAGCTGTTCAAAAATGGGTATAAAGAAATAAGTTGAAGTTTGATTAGAAATACGAAAAGACTTTTTCGGCTACTCAGAGGCCGTTTCTGAGTCGATCAAAACGAATAACCGCTTAAATGCTCGAAATGGTTGCGGAGCACAAACAGTCCGCCAATGTCAATGCACTTTTCTGCCAAACGCGCTGCTTACGCCCAAAACATTTTGCTGACCAAATGTTCAGTATTTTAATACTTCATGCAGAGTCAGCATAATTCGTGCAAACGTTAAATAAATGCAACGCTGAATGTAAGAAAAATGTAAAAGAAATGCGCACAAACAACTATAATTTTTCGTTGATTTTCTGCAATAAATTAAATTGCAGCGAAATGTCACGCATACGCCATGGTGGGTCAGCGCACAGACAACTAGCAGGCCAAGGCAGGAGAAGAAGCGAGTTAGCGTGAGAAAAAAGTATATAAATGAGACGGGAGAACACTGGCAGAGCTTTCGAAGGGAAGGCAAAGCGAATGCGATGGCGAGCGGGAGGAAAAAGGATTTTACGCTGACTGCAGCGCCTGGAAAAAATGTAGTTAAAATTGAGACAAGTGAAGGATGCGAGTGCCATTAGTGCGACGGGAGGCGGGTAAGGCACAAAAAACAGAAAACGGTGGGTAAAAAATCGTTTATAAAAGTTGGCGTGATTGCGAAAAAATGCGCAAAAACATTTTTATTTGTCAAAAAATAAATACGAAAGCACAAAGTGAGGCAACAACAATCAAGTATAGTTGAGCTTTAAAACTCTATGACGCGCGCGTGCGTCCACAAACGCTTAATAATATGGCCAACACGCCCGAAGCGCATATATTATACAAAGAATACACACAAACACATGCAAGAGGAACAAGAAGAGCGTGCAGCACGGGAAAATGCAAAGCGAGAAGGCACGTGGAGTTAGTCAATATATTAGCACCCTTTCGCTACTAACTAACACTAACAATACTAATACTGACTCACCTTCAAATGTGTGTATATTATATTACAGCCATATTGTACAGCTGCTAAAGAAAGAAGGCGGAGACAACTTTCTATTTCTCCAAAAATTAAATAGCACATAATTTGAGTAGTTTGAAACTAGTGTTTTAGGGACTAGTTCGAGAGTAGTTTAAGTCAAAGGGTTTTCCAAATTATAAAGCGTTTTAGGGTAAAGAGACAGCTGTTGCTTTCGTATTTTAGGCACTTTTTAAATATCCGAAGTTGATATTTTTGAAAATAGTTCGAACATTGATAAAAATAGCACCAATAAATACTTTTATTTATTACAAATTTTGATTTTTATTTTCGAAACCGTAATAAAATTTTTCGAAAGTTCGGAAGATTGCTTTTCTGAAATAATTTTTATTTTCGAACCCGTAATGAAATTTTTCGAAAATTGGAATTTTTATTTTCGAACCTGTAATGAATTTTTTCGAAAATTCGGAAGATAGCTTAGAAAATAGGTTTTAATTTCAAACATAAATAATAGAATTTTTCGAAAATTTTTATGCTAGTCCAAACTCCGAAATATCGAAAAATTAAATTCTTGAAATTATTTGGAATTGTGATAAGCCCTAAATTGGAAAAGTCTTCAAATGACTGGTATGAGCTTTGCAGTACTTCATACACAACATACTATCCTAACCACTCTCTCACTCATTCCCATAGTCTAATATCCAAAGCAGAAGCGAAAACTGCTTGCAAAATGCACCAGCGCCAAACTGAATTTGCCAGCACATGAACCCACAAAGTGATTTCAGCAATTTTTTCACTCAACTAGCATTGCGGATACATACATATGTTCATATATGTACTATATATCTGTGAAAAGTTCTCTGCGCGTGTGTGCACTAGGTCCTTACGGTAATTTTTCAAAATCTCCAACTAAGCAATGGCGCAGCCAAATAGTCAAATAGCCAAGTGTGGAATGAAATTAGTTTTTTGGCTAGGGTTTCGCCTGGCAATCGATAAGTGGCTTAAGGATGGGTATTATCAGGAATTTGCACAGCAATAAAAATGCAAATGCTGTGTATGTATTTACGAAGGAGTGAACTATCAGCGCAAAGGGTCTGCATTGCTTGTAAATATGTAGAGTAATTTTAATAAATTTTTCTCCGCATCTTTTTGACAGTTGACCCAATTTGCACACCTTTGCGAAGCGCACTGGGTTTAGGTCTGGTCTCCAGCGGTGCAGAGTTGTATTTTGCAATATTTAGATTTCGGTTTGAGCAGATAATTTTTTGTGCATTTTCATTAAATTTTCATTTTATTTTCAGATTTTTTTTCGAGTTTTTCACTCACCTTTTTGCAGTAGTCCAGTAAGTCCATTTTGTCTCGCAAGCATGTGGCGCCCGATGTCTTCTTATTCAAATCCGTTACCCAGCGTCCCTCTTCGGAGAGGTATTGCGGTTGGAATATTTGGCCAGCTTCGCAGAGCACCGCGATTTGTGGCTCCCAACGCGGTGAGGCGGCCTGTAACACACAAGAAAAAACGAAAAAATGAATTATTAAAAAAAATATATATTTATTGTATAAATATGCAAAAAACATTTTTAAAAATTGTGGAAAAAAATTATAAATTTAACTTTATAAAACTATTTCTTGCTGTTTTTACAACTTTCACTTTGATATGGCTGATGGCGCTACTCTAACTATACAAAAGTTGCCGAAGAAAATAGCGTTTGCTTTAAACTTTAATTTTCTTTATTCCCACTTTCATTTATTGCCATTTCCCTGCTTTCGCCGCCATTTAGCGGTGCATTCACGCTCCAATTCGAAATCAACATCAATCATACGCCCCGTTGTCCGCTGGTCGGCGCTCGAGTGCCGTGCCGCCGCACATTTGTCGCACACTTTAGCAGCCAAAGCTAATTTTTAATGCTCACTTTAATAAGCAGAAAAGCCAATTTCGGAACGTGATAACCTAATTTCACATGACCAGCAGCGGCCATTTGCCATTAGCCAGTTGGCCTCCTTAGCGCTCACTTCACTTTGAAAATATTTCCGCTGCTGGTTGAGTGACTTGTGGCTTTCAATTTTAGACGTTACATTTTTTTGCGTCACCACTTTTAAATTTTAATGAGAAAGAGGAAAAAGCAAAGTTTCAAAATTTTCGAAGATAACTTTGAAAATGATTTTTATTTCCGAACACGGTTTTTATGGCGTCATCCGTTTTGAATTTTAATGTGAAAGTGGAAAAAGTAAAGTTTCAAAATTTTCGACGACAACATCGAAAGTGATTTTTATTTTCGAACACGATAACGTTTTTGTAAAAAACTGTTCGATGCTAACTTCGAATTTCAAAAATTTATATCTTCGAAATTAGTTCGAATTTTAAAAAGGGTAAAATTGATGCCTTGTATATTTTCTTGCATTTGACAATATTCTTTCAATGACATTCAGTCCATTCAACCATTATTTGGTGGAATCGGGGCATTGTTTTGAAAATTTTTAAATACTATTTTACTTAGAAAAAATACAGAAATCATTGTTTTTTAAATTTCCTCCATAAATACGAAACTTTTTTAGATACCACCCTCATAAATATTATTCAAAATCTGGTATTTTATATGCAAAACGAAATTTTTGGTTTTTTTGCAAGAACATCGTTTTCCACTTTGACCAGTTGCGACGCACTCACTTAATCTAAATCAGAAAAATATGTGAAATATTCATCACCGAGGGCATAATCGAATAAAAATAGCCGAATCAGTGAACCCAAAAAAGGTTAATGCAAACACGCAAAGCGTCGCAAAAAAAATATTTGTCAAAGTGAAAAAATGCGAAAAATTGCGCGCTCTGACAGTCATCCACTCGCTTTGTTGTTGTTGCTTATTTTTATGCATGCAATTCACTTGCTTAATGCTTGTAAGCACTTCGGCAAGCCTCGTCATGTAGCCCACATGAGCACACACTCTCAAAAACACGTGCATACTCGCTTTGGCGCAGAGCGTGTGATTGATGACCGTTTAATTGTAGGCAAAAACAAAAACAAAATGAAAAAAATAAAATTCGAAATTACAGAATAAAAAGCTGCCTGGCAATTAAGCAGTGAGGGAGAGACCAAAGTTGAGTTGTAGACAGGAGAGTATGAGAGTCATAAGGCGAGAGAAAGAGAAGAATCACAGTTTACTAAATTGAAAAGATCGCCAAAACCACTGATTTTATGCTTCATGTATGGGTTTTAGTTAGTAACATGAGTCTAAATTATAATTTAAGACCTTAAAAAGACCATCCAAACTGTGGAGTTGCTACTTCGAATCTTGACAAAATCGACTATGTCTGCTGGTTCAACGAAGACCTGACTGCCGAACTGTTTTAGCCTCAGTCTTGCAAAGGGTGGATTATGACGGAGAAGGTGCTACAAACGTCCAGTACGAAGATGACCACGGAGACATGTTCCTACTGCGATTTGAGCGGGTCTGCTATGACCAGGCACCCAAATGAGTCTGTCGATGTAATTGGATGATGCTATTTTCAGTGAGGACTTTTTGACTAAGTTTGAGCGTACATTTTTCAAGCTCACTGCTAATATCAACGCTCTGCTGTCGCACTTCAGAGCGGTAATTCCACTGCTACCTTAAAAGAAATCACTTCTGCCTGAAAACACTACAGTAGTGCGGTAGTCTTAAGCTTGAGGAAGAGCTCCTTGCAGAAGACTTCCTTCCAACTTTAACTCTTCGCTTGGACCTTTCTGAGAAAAGCCTCTCTGCGCCTGTTCTCCAGCAACTTCTCCTAATTTGTGGATTAGTTTAAGAAGGAGAGAATTTCAGCGTGACCTTGTTTGGACTCTTTCATATACCCAGCTTCTCTAAGATTTACAGCGATTTTCGCATGACTAGCTTTAAGTAGTTCATGAAGTCCGCAGAGAACCAGAGGTGTTCATGAGAGCCGCTCTTTGGACGCGTTTAAGCCTTTTAGTGAGTCCAACCTTTTGCCATTTACCAGACGAGTATACCCTAGTGCATTATTGCATTAGCTTGGATTCTAGAGCCAAAACACAATCCTTATAGCTTCTCTAAGGCGAACCTCAGTATTGCAAAAGCAGGATGATGGTCGAGAAAGTGCCTGGTTTTTTCAACCTCAACTTCCTTAATAATATTTTAACAGTTAGTGTCCGAGAAGATTTGTAGCCTTACCGCGAGAATAATTTCGTAACTTTAGCCTAAACTCTTCAGACTGTCTTTATAAATCTGTTTCGATCTTTTTTAGTTGTGCCTCATTTGACCAAATAATAGCAGTTTTAGCCCCAGTCATAGTCTTCAATTTTCTCTAAAACAGTTTCCCGTACAGCTAACCGGTTTGCTCCCACTCCCCGAAAATACCTCCTAAACTCTGTATTTTTCCCGCTTTTCTGCCTTGCCTTCCTGCATTTCACATTTGTGGTCTTCGCTCATTAGTTCCACTTCAGTGCTGTATAAGTAATGCTTTTGCTGATTTCGAGGCTTATTTGTTTTTAGTTTTTTTTGCTGTTGTTGTTGTTGTCTATTATACTCGCAGTGGCGTGTCCATTTGCATTGTTAATTTGGTCGCATTGTCATATGCAACGCTAATGTGCATTTTTATTAATCGCAAATACAAATAAAAATAAAAATAAAGAAGTATGCGCACGTATGTGTGTGTGTGTGTGAGTGTGTTTTAAGCACTTTTGGTTGTTGCATTTGGAGCATATGTTTTTTAAAAGTGAATAAACGAATACCGCTATTATTTTGTTTATTGTTTTGATGAGTTTTAGTTTTGTTGCTGTTGTGGTTGTTGCACTGCGGATGTGTGTGGCCTTGTAACAGTTTTTGCTCATAAAGAAATTGTTGTTTACAACAAATTTCATGCGTTGCCATTGTGCTGCCATTCAGAATGCTAAGCGTGAAATGGGCTCACACACACACAGCCACACTCACACACAGAGAAGTATCTGAGTGGTTTGGGAAAGCGCTAAAATGTGGAGAGTGCAGAAAAATAGCACGGAAGACAAATAGAAGACAACAAAACCTGACAATATGACAATTAGAATAAGGAAAACAAAGGAAAATTGCTTGGAAACGCTAATTGGGCTAAACTATATATAAAATGTATGGCTTATTATAATTTCGAATAGACTTAATGACATGCACAGAATTCCAAAAAGTATATTTCTCAGCAGTAGAACGCATTTTCATTCACAAGGCACCGTTTTGTTGCCAAATTCTTTCGACGGGAGCGCAGAAAGCCAATTGAAACGAGAGCTGGGAAGAGGACCCAGCGGCGAGGTCTTGGAAGAAATTGTTGGGTCTGTCTGTCCGTCCGCCTCCGATTTTTGGAGATATCGATCTGACATTGGACATTGTACACCCGTGCTATCTTTCCCAAGAAGCTGGTCATTTCTCGGAACTGCTCACTATATATAGTTACTATATAGCTGCCATATAAACTGAACGATCAACATCAAGAGCCAACTTTTTCATTTGACGGTGCGAAGAAATTGTTGAGATCGAGTAACTATAGCATAAATCTGCCATATGAACTGACCAAACGAAGTTCTTGTGAGAAATCGTTTGCATTTGTGAAGAGTATTATAGTTTCGGTTCAAGCGAATTTATTTGCAGCATCCTCCGATGTTTCATATTACCACTCATTGTAAGGCGTATATTATTGTTATTATTTTGTTTTTGTTTTAGTTTTAACCAAATTAAAATTTGCGTCACTGTTTTCGCTCATTTACACCGAGTTGTTTGCCGCGCGAAGGATGCTCTCATACTATTATTTACATATACGCACGCGCCCAGCAACCGTTTCCAAGTGCGTCTAACTAAGCAACCCACCATTTGGGAGCCTCACGCACCTCGCTTGTTGCCGTCGGCCCACGCAGCACCCGCATCATCCTTATTGTGCTCACACTTATTATTGTTTGTTTTGTTTTCTAGTTTGCAGCTGCTTAAGCGCGTTGTTTGTTATTGTCGCGATTACACTGTTGCGGTTAAATAAAGCAGCGAAAATATGCAAAAACTTCTTTTTATTTTTGGTTTTTTGTCATTTGTCATTTGTTTTGGCAACACTAACCGAATTTGCCTGTAGCCGCGTACAACAACACCAATAAGTCCAAATAATCAGTGACGTTGAGCGTGGAAATTTGCTTTTCAGTTTGCTGTCAATTAATTTCACATTATTTTGGCATGAAAAAAATTACCAAAAAGTGACTTTTTTCGAAAAGTTGATGGGATAAAAAGAAAGAAAGTGTTGAAAAAGCTACAATGGCTTATTTACAAAGTTGTGCCACGGACAATAAAAATTGCACTCAAGGCTTTCGCTTATTAAATATTAAATAGCGTTCGATGCGAGTTTGAGTCTCGAGAACGAAAAATTTAACCCAAAACTGTCTCATTTATTCAAAATGAACAACAAATGTGGAGTCGTAACAGTTCACTAACCACCCAAAGTCTAACATGGTTCTGGCAAAACTAAAAGTGAAAGCATAGAAACGATACAGTGCCTTAGGTCGATCTTGAAGGCCTTATATACTACATATACATAGCATTATAAGATTTCATAAACCTGCTGAGAATTAAAGGTAAAGAAATAATAACAAAAGAACAATTACAGAGCAAATACCTTTTAAATATTGAAAAATTTGTGAACAGTGCAATAAATTGGTTGAGAACTCCATGTTTCCGTATTATAAGGCAATGGAATATTGGGTAGTCTTAAAAGTCTTGTCGTATTTTTAACCAAACTTCCACTTATTTTTTTTTATATTTATAGTGAACCAAATATGTACCATTTCAATCAATTGTTCGGCCAGGCTGGAATAGCTCATAGTAGTGATTCCTTTCCAATCCGACCAAACACTCAGCATAACCTTTAGAAACGTCAATCCCGGCTTTGCGACCATTTGTTGAGCTTCCCCACGCTTAGACCATGTTCTTTTTCGCACATTATTGTCATTTTGATCCACTGTCGTCTCCTGTTACCATTCGCTTCAGAAATGGTTCGATTTCATTTCGTTTCAGTAAAGAATCGCAGATGTTAATTCGGTCCATTAAATTTTTCACAGACAATTGATGTGGTACCCCAAGATCGAGCTTCTCTTTGTAGCCATCCTTTGTTGTGCTACACGAACTGATACAGCATCGTCTTCGTAAACTTCACACATTTCAACGACATATATTGACAAAATACGAAAAGACTTTTTCGACTACCCAATATTAATTAAAAAAGTATAAAAGGATAAAAATTTTTTGATCCTTTTGGATGGAAGCCGAAACCCATGACGGTCGGCTCTACGTAACCGGAACGGACCCAGAGTTTTATTCATCCCAGGATGGTCAACTTATCTGCATTCTACAAAATTATTTCAGGAATGTTTCTTGCTGCTAAAATAACAACAATATCATAAAAAAACGCACAATATCGACCTTTAGAGTCTACTAAACTTAACGTCTTTGAGGAACGTTTTTCTAAAAAATTGTACAGTCAACAAATCTGTCAGCTTAACTGCCCGCTTAGTTGCATGTAAGCTTTTTGCGTTTTATGCATTTGGCCTAATTTTCGTGATTCCTCTGCTTCCCTCCCACAGCTTAGGTGCTTAAGCATTTCTAAGCGTCTTTGTCAAGCCACTCAAGTGGATTTCGCCGAGTTCTGTGTTCCTTGTTCTATGTGGGCGCCAAAGCATTAGCTCTCTTCTTGCGCAAATCCACTTTTGTCTGTCCGTCGCGCACTTTTCCAATTCCAATTCAACAAAGAAGATGTTGAAAAGCTAGTGAAAGAGTGCCATTGTTCGGTGGCGTCAAGCCTTGAAACTTTAAGCGGCGAAAAGCAAAAACAACAAAAAAAGAGTAACGAATTAAATAATAGAAACTAGAAGCTGCACAAAAACCAAAAACAAATAAAAAAATAAGTAACAAAGACAAAACAACATAAACAAAAGTTCGCACAAATCCGTGAAAAAGTGTTGAAAATAACAGCAACTTTGGTGCACTCAAACAACGGCAACAACACAGCAGGCGGCAATCAACAAATACAAAACAAAAACACAAAATACAACAACCAAAAAAGTAGCAGAAGTGATAAAGCAGAAAACTACAAGTATGACGGCTGATAGCAGAATTTAGTGGACGCTCGAATACACGACTGAGCTTGGAAGGGAAAAGTGGCCAGCAAGCGAGAGTTGGATTGGCTTTGCGAGTGCGAAAGAGTGGACAGCTTAGTGCCAAAAGCCGTCTTGGCCAGCAGCAAAGTGAAAGTGAGCGCAAAAAATTTAAAACGAAAATCGGTTGCAGCCTTAGAAGGGACAAAGAAGTAAAGGGCCAAGGGCTACAGGAAAATGCGCGAGATTCACACCATTGATAACAGCTGAGCCGTACTTTATGAGACATCTAAAGTGTGATCAGGTATGTATGTACATTGGTTTATGAAGCACTGATAAAGCTACTTTTATTGGACAAAACAAAGTTAGAAGTTAAAAGCAAAAACAGTGATGGAAGCTGGAGAGAATGGTATAAGATATAGCAACTTTGAAACGGCTGAAGACACTGCGGATACACGGCAACAAATGCGTATGTGACGGGAAGGCCGACATGGCATCGAAAAGGAGTTAGACGCAGCCTAACAAGAAGACATAGAAATAGGGTTTGTTGCTGCTACAGGACTAAGAATTCGGAGCCTGAGTAAGGCTGAAAGAACTCGGTCTGAGACCATGGTTGAAACGGGTGCTAAGGTGACTAAGAGAGAGAGTCAGTTCCAGTTGAGTGTCAGGACCGATTTTGCAACGGAGGCTGTATCAGAAAGGTTAGGAATACAGTCGATATTCTGATTTCTCTGGACGCTTGTCTGTTGTGATGCACCAAAACTCCTAGAGTCTGCCACTCATATCAATTTCAGCAAATTCATCGGGTTCCCTAAAAATATGATAACCGAGATACTTCAGCCTTGCTCTGGCGAAAGCACGAAATCTGGATAGTAGAGGAGACAGTATAGATCCTCATGTTTTTCATTGCAACTTTGACAAGTGGTGTCCTTCCAAATCTTCGGCTTCACTGCGTGAATTCCAATGGGTCAGTCTGCAGTTAGGGCGCCTATCACTGCAGCGATCTGAGCCCTGCTAAGAACTAGCAGATTAATGAACGTTTTACGTTCCACTCTGACCCAAAAGCGCTTGCTGGTGGCTGGCCATAACGCTGATTCAAAGAAAAGAGGCTCAGGCGAGTCCTAGACTGTTAAAAAAAGGAAACAGGAAAGCAGCTGAGGCTCAAATTATGAGAGTGTTTAACACTTGAGCTAACTCACAGGATCCCAAAGCGACCGTAGTAACTAAGCATTAGGCAGACGGAGATTAGGTTGGAATCGTAACCGAAAATGTAATGTGAAATGGAACTTATGACTAAATCTTACTTCCTTTAATGCCGAGATTGAGAGTGAAGTAAAACTAAACTGTCGAAAAAAACTCAAAACTTCATACTACGACACATAATTTGACAGGGCTAAGTGGCTAACACTAAAATTTGCTGCACAATCGAAAGTAAGGTTCGAGTTGAAATATGAACCAGGATTACGATATTGAAGGTTTTCCCCACATTAATTTAGTAAAATAAGAAACTGGCGATAGTACTACCTAGATAGGTAGAGGCGCACCTTGTATATTATAAATCTATACTACTAGACATTTTCCACAATTTATGTGCTGGCTTAACTTTGCAACACTCCTCGGCCATTCTTCTCATGTTTAAGCTGATTCTAAGCGCGCACAACAACTCAGTTCCGCGGCGTCGTTTCCAGACTGCCGCAGCAGGTGGCACCCTGCAGCTTCTCAGCGGCCATTAGCTGTGCGTGCGTACTTGCATGCGATATGCAGATGTATGTGTGTACGTAACATACTAATTTATAATGAAAACAAGCCACGGCCGCAAGACAGCGAGGGAACGCGTGCAGCTGACGTGGAAAGGCGCAAAGATGGCAACGCGAGGTACATGCGTGTGTTGTTGGCGCTGCTAGGCAGCTGCGGTTGCTTAGCGACGAGTGTTGTTGTTGTTGATTTTATCTTTTATTTACTTAGCTGCTACATTTTTAATTTTTTTTTGGATTATTTCCTCGCTGCTTGCGCTCAGTAACACGCAACTTCTACAAGCATTAAATGAGTTGCTGCGGTTTCTTTGTGTGTGTGTGTGTTTGTTGTTTTGTCTCTTTTTTTCTGAACTGAAGTGTATTTTAAATTATTTTTTATTATTTTTTGCTTTAATTTTCGCAATTTTCTTTAAGTTTGTTGCTGTTATTTTATCATGCTACATTTTTTGCAATGCAACATTTTTTGTAATTTTTTTGCTATCTGCTGTTTTTTTATTTTTTCTGCATCACGTCACCTTCTCTGCCATAATTTGATATTATTTCGCCGTTTTTGTGCGCCTCGTGCTGGTTTTGCTGCTTAACTTCACATGTGGCATGCAAGTACGTGATTTATTAACCGTTATATGCATGCATACGCACACACATGCCTACCTATAATACAGTTTGGGGCATGCGAGTGTGTGTGTGTGTGTGTGTGTCGACATAATTTACTCTGCACGAATGAGCAAACAAACTGCGCAAATAAGCGTGAAAAGGTCGAGTGGATAGGGCGGGCGAGGGCGAAAGGGATGGGGAAGGAAGTGCTTTTAACATAAAAATATTTATAAATAAAAGCGGAAGCGGTGAAATCCATTGGGCCATAGAAAAAATAGTTGTGCTGCATTGATGCACGTGTTCATATATATAAGTATACAATAAATATATATAATTGTTTGTATGTGTTAAAATGACTATAAATAAATATAATTTTTCCTTATTTGTTATTGTATTGTACATACAAAAGGATATGTTAATTTTTTTTTATGCGGTTTAGGTTACGTGGCTGAAGGCTAATACGCAAAGGCAACCTTGTTTAAGAAGGACTTCTGTGCACCATTGGTAGTAGAGGTTGGGGTAATGCATAAAAACAAAATAATAATAAAAAATTGCACACAATTCTTCTTAAAATTCTTATAATTTTAAAGCTGCATAATTTTGAGCAAGCAGCAGCACCCTGACGAACCTATAATTCGCAAAAAAGTGAGAAATACTTGGTAGTCGAAAAAGTATTTTCGTATTTTGTCAATAGATGTCGTTGCAGTCGTATATCTCCATTGCCACTAATCACATTGTGTCATACCATACAGTGTTGGAAAAGTGAGATATTCAGCTTTATTTAACAAACAAAATTTAATTCGAGAAAGTTGAAAAAAAAAATTACAGCTGTTCAAAAATGAGTGAATATATTTTGAAAATTTTGAAGAATGTCCCGCAAGCCACCAATGAAATTTGTGAAGTTTACGGAAACGATGCTGTATAAGTTCATGTGGCACAACAATGGTTCGCTTGTGAAATATGAACCTCTCTCTCTCTCTCTCTCTATCAAGATAAACACGATATCTCAACTACTGGCAGTAATGTGAGCAGATAGATATTGAGAGAGAGAAGGCCTCGAAATTGGGTACAAAAAATTCAACTAAACTGAAACTGAGCAGAGCTCAGCAGAAAATATTAAGTTTCAATTCGCGCTGAAACTAAATGGGACAAAACAACAACGACCGCCACTACGGTACATTTAGACCGGTTACCTTGGTTTCGCGTGGAATCGAATGTTGCGTATACGCAATGGCCAACGCACGCGCCACAACAGACTAACGCATACCCACGCAAACGCCAAAATGTTGCGTGCGCCTTGTGGCGTGGCCTAGTTTTAAATTATTTTTTCAATGGCGTTTCATGTTGTCGAAATAACGAGCGTTCAGTGCAGGGCAGGCAGTTGGTTTGGTGGGTGACCACTGAAGAAGAAATTTGCTTTTGATGTATGTATTTATTTGGTTGCTCGCTCGCTTGTTGTTGTTATCGTTGTTGCGCTCCACAACAGCTGCGAACGGCGTTTGTTGCGCCGCTTTGGCGAAATCTAGTTCAGCCGCGGCCGTAATTGACGCAACACGCAGCGACTGTCGCCAACACAGGCAGGCAGGCAGCATAATGATGTCGCTGGCACAAAAAAAGCGACAGCAAAAAAAAAATAAACTATGTGCAACAACAATAACAACAAACTAATGAATAAACAGAGCAAATTCTAGCAATGAAAACCGCAGCAACCACGGGGCGCGCGGCAAACCTGCCAGGCGTGAGTTGGGGTTTGTAGCTGTTGCGCAGCAGCAACAACAACAACAACGAAAGTGCTAAGCAACAATTAATTTCGCAGCATATTGACGCTGTCCGCGACACAAACGCAGGCGCTACCACTGGCTTTGTTTGCCGCGAAGAAGCAGGCAACACGGCTAAAGTGCGGCCGCCGCGGTGAGGCGTGAGGAAGGGGAGCTGTGGAAAAGCCAGGCGCTGAATGGCTGATTTTCCGCGCTTTTTGCTTTAGTTTTTTTAATTTAATGCAGCTGCAGCTGTCGCACCACATGCCAGAATCACGCACACACACACACATACAGATGCCTGGCGTTGCCACACATTTGAAGCCACAACAGAAAAAGTGAAACAAACAAAACACTGCCAGCAAACTGCTGCTAACGCTGCATAAAAAATTAATCAAATGCTGCCCTCGCGCACATGCAGGAAAAATTCCGCTCCTCACTTGTGTGTGTGAGTGTGTGTGTTTGTGTTGATTTTTGCACCAGCGTCAGTTGGACAACGCGAAAATGTTAATAATGCAAAGTTGTACTGGCGAGTTTAACTTTTTTGTTATTGTGGGCGGCATTTGGCTTGCTTCGTTTTCGGCGACGTCTATTTGCCACAAACCTGCGGCGCATGAAAAATGAACTAACTTTGCGCCGCAAATCGGCAAAAAATGTGTCAAGTATTTGGAGCAAAAACTTTTTCACACAAAATTGTCGATATGATTTATTTGAGCGAAAATCTATACTTTTGTAGAAATAAATCCCATTGAGTGGGTTACAAATTTGTTATTCTACTATTCTAATTTTCTACTTTCTCGACAAAAACTGCGAAAAATTCACAGGCTTCTGTTGAAACTAATTTTACTCCATTAAGGGAGTTCTGCATTGACCGAAACAAATGTTAGTCGGATGGTGCAAGGTCAGGGCTATATGGTGGATGCATCAAAACTGATCAATTTTAGTGAAATTTATAGCTTAGAAAATAATCCATGCCAAATTTGTTAAGGATATCTCGTTAAATGAAAGGTGTTCCATACAAAAACTGGATCCTGATAGGTTAATTTGTATGGCAGCTATATGCTATATTGGTTTGATAACGACTATTCCGCCAAATGAATAGCTTCTCGTTGAGAAAAACACGAGTGTAAAATTTTAAATTGATAACTGAAAAACTAAGGGTCTATTTCGGGGTTGTCTGACATTTAGTTTCAGATATTATCCGCAGTATTAACTATGTCATTTAAACGAAAAAATTAATATAAAAATAACAAATTTCGTTAAAAATCATTTCGTATATAATTAAATAACTTTACAAGCTTTTCTATAAGCTGATGAAGTATACATTTCTGCGTCGGCCAAACGTTCTATTATATTTTCCAGCTTACAACACACCTCGCACTTCAACTGTATTTCTACCCACTCCCACCGATTCCTATTCCTTATCTTAGAACACTTTATCGTTGCCCAGTCAGTAATCCATTGAAGTTTATGTCTTTCTTTTGAAGTTAGTCCATTGCCCCTAAAGGTATGCTGCCCGTTGGTTGCCGCTCATCAAGTTAGACTATTATCCAGTTTGATTTGAAAAATCGATATGCCGGCTGTGCCAGCACGCTGGCAAGTACAGTCAACCGCTTCAATGTCACACAGACTCACACATACACACACCAAAAGCATGCTATTGTTCGTACCATTCATTCAACTTATTGACATTTTTCGCGCGATCTTGACTTATTGTGCAATTTGGTCTGCTTTACGGGTGCGAAGGTGAGTTGAAAGCGCTCAGCTATTGTATTAAGCTTTTCGCAAATTTATTTTTCAAACTTTCATAAATTTTTATACTCAGGCATACATACTTTTACATTTCTCTCTTCACCAATTCTCTGAAAGTTGTAATCAGTGGCTAAGGGTGAAGTGGAAGCGCAAACAATGGAATATAAATATGAATTATTACAAGTGAAGGAGTGTTTGTGTGAAACGGGAAATGTGCAATTGTGAAACGCCGTAAGGTATGCAATATTTGTTTGAATGAAGTGATAACAACGAAAACAAAATTTGGTTTGAAATTTATAATAGTAAGGGCAAAGTAAATCCCAACCAAGACAGCGTAGTTCCTGAGATGAAGTTTGTTTGAGAGATTTTAAATGCTTAAGAATTTAAAAAATCAAAATCGCCTAAAAGGATGCAATATTAATTGAATTTCATAAAATTTCGAAAGCTTTTCATTTTATAGATTTTATGTAAATTACTAGATATGTCCAGCTGCCTTACCTCTTCTGTTTGCTTCCATTATTCTATTAGCTTTGTTAATAAACTTCGAAAAGCCAAAATTGGTAATTGCTATTATTTGTTGCCCAACCCAAGCTCTCACTTTGCCTCCACGCCACTTTTTCGCCATTGTAAGCCAAATATTTTGGTTTTTGTGCATAAAATATGTATCAGAATAGTTTCACAGCAAGTTTTTCTGCTACGCAAAGATTTCTGTAACTACTTGCCTACCCGCAGGCGTTTCTTTCTACTTTCCCTTACTGCAGCTGTTGTTCTTTGCCAGTACATCGACATCAGGCGGGCTGAAAGACTGATGTGTGTCGTTGGCAGTCTTGTGACAGTCAAATAAATTTAATTACTAATTTACATTCATCAAGCGTGTAGCAGCCCAAAGTTATGCAACACCACTATTGCTGCTGATGCTGACATATTACTGCTATCTTCACACCGCCACTCACTGCTTTCTTATGCCTGCCAGGCATACGCTTCTATACACGCTATTTGCTACCACAGACGTGTTTACAATCGAATGCGCTGCAAATGTACACCACACCTGCACGCCTAAAAGTATGCCACCATTTACTGTGTGTATATTCGCAAAGAAACTTTTTAGTTTCGGAAAATTCTTACAGAAAATGGGTAAAAGTTTGACGCTGATTTACACTGCCGCTCGCAATAAATTTCTCGAATGCTGGCGAAAGTTGTAAGTTACTGTAACCAAGTGCAGAAGAAGAAGAAACAACCGCACTGCAAGTTTCATAGTTGCATGGCAGCAAAGTTTCAGGCAGCCTGAGCACTTTTCTGCAAGCGCATTAACGCTGATGGGAAAAGTAAAGAGACCAATGTGCTTAGCTGGTAGGAAGGCTGTCGCTTGCTCGGCAACAGCTAATTGAACACAGCCTAGTCATCTGATGTCCCGTGCGCCCCCCAAACATGCCTATGTCTACACGCTAGACTGGCGTCGACGAATTAAATTTTCTTGTAAATCAGCACAAATTAGTTGCTTGCGCGGGCGGTCCGGCCCGTAAGACGAATTACGGATTTCATTAAATGTAATTTACTCCACGTCAAAATGTAGGCAACAATTTCTTTGCACTAAGTTGCAACATGGCAAACTTCTCAAATGAAAAAGTAGCACAAAACTTCTTTGTGCGCCAGCTGAAGGGGAACAAGCCGGGTCGAGGAAAAGTGACGAGTGGCAAAAGACAAAAAAAGTGCAGTGAAGTCGTGTGAAAGTTTAATCACATCACGCTCAAATGAAATTTAATTTGTTTAAAACATTCGTGCGAGCAGACACACGAAGAGATAATGGCAACAAGTAAAATCGCTGTGACAAGACGAAAATAAAAGAAGTCAGCGTGCTTAGTTTAAAATGGACTTAGGCAAGCATAACAACAAGGCACTGTTTAGCGACTTAAGTGCCTAAGTGTATGCATCAGTCTACAGCTAATCTTTGAAAGTACTTTTAGTTGTACAAAAAAATATGGCAAGCACTCTTACTTCAGCATTCAGCGTTGTAAATTAACGTAATGACGAACGAGACACAATGACGAAGCGCTATTAAAGCTAAGCGCACCTAAATGTATGCCATGAACTTTAAGCTGCCATAGCATAAAAAGCGTAAAGTTGCAAGCAAATTTCCTGCAGTGCCGATTTTATGTTTTATACACTTTTAAGTGCGTGCTTTTTGCTTTTTCAGTCATTACATACTTTCAGGCGCTTACACAGTATACACTTTTTAGCTGCTTTTAACTGCCAAGAGTCAATATCCCGTTTTAATATCCTCAAAAAATGGATGTCAGTCAACAAAGTACACAGTTATTAAAGTATTTGAGTTCAGCGACTGCCTGTGCAAGCAAATGGCTGCAACAACAACAACACAAATACTTGCCACACACTTATGCAACATCCGTTTAATAGCAAACAGAGATGTTATTGAACGTTAAATGCGAGTAAATTAAAATGACATCGGCGACAAATAGTTCGAGAGGCAGCTGCCGCAGCAGCGTGTAAACAGATGAGCAAACAGAATGAGTGTGTAAACTGATATACAGAGTGTGTACTCACCGGGTGCGGCATGTGTGGACGTGGAAGGAGGGAATTTAAGTGCAAAGTGCGGTCGGTCGAAACGAAAGATACTTCAAACTCCTCTGCCTTTCAAGTAGGCTGATCGTACTAATTGCTCTCTTTTACTGCAGCAGTAAGATTTACAGAAGAGAAGCCAAGCGGATAGCATCACAAAGATTGAGAAAGAAGGGAAACGGAGGAGATAAAACTCAAAGAAAACAAAAGGAGACAGAACTAGATTTTTTTCGAGAAATTGGAAAAGAAACGGAAATAAATATTGACAGAGAGTGGAATTGAAAGAAAGAAAACACAAAGAAAAAGAGAGAGACACAGAATTAAAGCACTAACATACTTTGTTTCGAAACATTGAAAAAGAAAGAGACCCAAATATTGAGAGAGAGGGCAATAGAAAGAGAAAACACAAAGAAAAAGAGGGAGACAGAAATAGAGTCTAAAAATACAGTGTTTTGATATATTGAAAAAGAGAGAGACACAAGTATTGAGAGAAATATTGAGAGAGGGGCAATAGAAAGAGAAAACTCACAGAAAAAATAGAGAGACAGAAATAGAGGTAAAATTAATTTTTCTCGAGACATTTTGAAAGAAAGATACACAAGAATTAACAGAGGGAGAATAAAACGAAAGAAAACTAACGAAAATGGAGGCATACTTTTTTCGAGACATTGGAATAAAAAGCGAGGCAGGACAGGAAAAAGGACGATAAAGGTTATGTTAAACTAGAACTGAGAGAGATCAGCGCTATTTAAGATAATAACAAAGCTATAGGGAACACAAAAATTTAGAAAGCAAGCTTAAATTTGGGAGATATAAAATCTATTGAATAGACTTCTACACAGATAATTTCTAAAGAAAACAGAATAAAATGAACGCAGATAGAGAGTTTAACTTCTATCTAGTATTTTTATTTATTTTTCAGAGAGAATGAGTACATCGTAGGCCATTTTTAACGAAAGGGTATAGAAACGGTTAATATTATGCTACCGAACAAAGCTTCTCTTCGAAACAATCATATATTGGGTAGTCGAAAAAGTCTTTTCGTATTTGGTCAATAGACTCACTGATAGAATAATGTCTCTAGCGGAAAAATTGCAATATAAATATATGAAGATGAATAATAAAGGGAGCTCAGAGCGGAATAAAACATCTTCGAAGAGCCTGTACTCAAGAGCTACTAGAGCATAAAATGTCGGAGCACATAGAAATAAAGGTGTTGTGAAGAAAGAGAACGAAGAAGAAGAGAATTTACACATAAAACAAGCAAGACGAATTTAGAGCCAATGAGTGCGAACAGATAATGCCAAACTGCTAAAAATAAGTTAAGGAAGAGACACGCAAGCTATTTCAGACTACACAATAGAGATAAAGAACCAGAAAAAAAGTGTATACTAAAGAGATATAGTAAGTAACGAAGAAAGCTATAGGTTTACTTGTAAATTACATACAAATGCACAGCAAATTCCAATATGAACTCAATCAACTCAGTCATGGCTGTCAGCAGATGTTGCACGTTCAATACAAAAGCTATTGACCAGGCGCACACACACACACACACACATGGCACACATACATACATTTGTAGTTACACGAAATTCCCTTTATTGACAGCTGGCACTCCAAAAATAAATACCGAAAATGTGTCGAACACAAAGCAACGAAAAAAGCCGAGGAGTAGGAGAGTACACAAGCGCCATAAGTGGCTGACCAAGCGCGGCGGCAGCAGCTGGCAACGCTGCTGCGGTGCAGACAAATTGCAATAACGATGGCGACACCAATTGCGACAGCAACTAAAATGTGCAAAAATAACATAAGACAACAACAATTATTTGCCAACAACAAACACCGGCGCACATTTAAAGCAAATAACGGCACAAACACATACAAACGCACATATCTCTGTGTGAGTGTGTATGTGTACGTGAAAATTCGGATTGACTAGCAGATATGGCATGCAACGAGCTGCAAAAGACCGTCGGAATACAGCCGTAAGTGTAACAGCAAATTTTTTCGAATATTTTTTGAACACAAACATTTGTGCGTGTAATTTTTAACTTTTTAAATATTTTTTGTTTTTTTCCATATTTTTTATAATTTTTTATGCATTATTTTCGCTACACTTTGCTCAGAAAAATAACTCAGCCACCTTCAACCAGATTGACTGCCATTTCTGTGACACTTCGACCACACCAGTGCACATACACAACTGCATAGACATAAATACGGTATATATATATATGTATGTATTTCCACTGAGTTCTTTCCTACAGCTCTCTTCAACACCGCCGCATTACCATCTGCTGTGCCAAATCCATTGACGATGACGACGACTCAGTCACCATTTGCCATTTACCAGCTGCCACATTCAATTTTTATAGTTTTTCTGGCGCTTCGTTGGTCAACAACAGTTGTACAAACAACAACTGCTGCAACAACAAGGCAATGCAGTTAAATGTGCACTTTTATTATTATGCTGTGCTGCGGACAACAACAACAACTATAATTACAGCAACAACCGTCAAGCAATAGCATTCGTATGCAGACTCCGTCTGTCTACTCGATTATTCTCTGTTATTAAACTTGTACAAACACTATTATTATGAGTATTATTACTACAATTTGAGTGACTGTACTATGGTGAGTGCATAGATAAGTGAGAGAGTGCCTTGAAGTATGCAATGCTTAAGTAAACAAAGTGGAATGAACTATGCACTGACGCTATGCTTCGAATGGCTGGCATAAGCGAAGACACATACCATAACATGGCAATTGAATGTGGCTGAATATGATTGCTGGCAGCTGAATATGCGTTTTGAAGCGCTGAATCGAATTGAATTTGAAATTTGCGTAGTTCGATGGATGAAAAGGGCATATTACTTGTGAGAAGTGCAGCTGAATATGACATATTAATGAAAAAATTAAACGTAGCGGAATATTTAACATATTTAACTTACTGGAGGTGGTCTTTCTTTGGCTGAATATATCAAAAATTAGCTCAATATAATAAAAACTAGCTGAATATAATAAAAAGCAGCGGGATATAATGAAAACCAGCTAAATGCATTAAAAATCAGCTGAATACGAGGTCTTTCTTTTGCTGAATATAATAAAAATTAGCTGAATATAATAAAAAGCAGCGGGATATAATGAAAATCAGCTAAATATATTAAAAAGGAGCTGAATACCAGTGCTAAAAAACGAAATTAAATATTTTGTTAAACTTAAGTAATTAGATGAAGGGGAAATTTAATTTTTAATCAAAATTTATAAAATAAAATTTCACAAAGCCGCTGAATACTACGACTGTCTGGCTGAATAGCAGTGCTAAGAAGCCGACTATGACTGACGGGCTGAATGTGGTAAAAATCAGCTGAATAGCCGTGCTAAAGAGCTGAATAAATTAAATGTTATATACTTGTAAATTGGTAGAGAAAAAAATCTTTTGTTTATGAAAGATAGAAAGAAAAGTGTACATATCTTGTCAACAGTGCAGCATATTGCTTAAAATATCAATCATAGTGCAAAATAAAAGTTTACCAAGTTGCTAATTTCATCCTTTAGTTGGCTGAATAAAATAAAAAGCTGGAAACCCTATAATAATATAAATAAATAATAATATATAATAAAAAACGGAATGGAATTGTTTGCTATTTTTTTTTAAATTAAATGAAGAGGAAATGTAATGTTTAATCAGAAATTGTAGAACTAAAGCTCAAAAGCCGCTGAACACTATTGGTGGTTGGCTGAATGTGGTAGAAAGCAGCTGAATAACCCTGCTAAAAAGCTGAATAGAATTAAATGTTCTATACTTGTAAATTTTTGGAGAAAAAATGCAATATTTTATGATAAAGAAACTGCACGAGTTGAATAAATTGTGTAAAAAATAGCTTAATAGCATTGAATTTAAGTTAAACGTGACGCCTAAACGTATGCTTCTATAAATTTCAATTAAATGTTTAGTTTAAATAAATGCGCACTTTTTCACTATTTGCAGAGTCAACTGACTTATAGCGGGAGTATAAATAAAATCAGCACAAAGAAAGAGAGCAAAATTTAACGGAGTCGAGATATAGCAAAAAAGTACATGTTTGGCTGCACACACACATACATATGTACATAGCAAGTCATAGTAACTAAATTACAAATAACAAAGAAAGAGAAAGAGTGAGAGAGCGCTGCCTTTTAGTACTCAAAAGTCAATTGCAGACAAGAGCGCGGCTGCTCGAGGCCAACTGCATACCTCACCAGTACTTATTTGTGTGTATCTTTCTTCTGCTTGGGACTTCTGCTGTTTCACTTTAAACGTATTTAACTTTCTCATTTGGAGCGAATGCCATTTTATTTGAAGACATACAAAATAAAGTAGAGCAAATGAGTAATGGCATGCTGGACGTCAGCACACACAGCACAAAAACATATTTACCCACAGTTTCACAGTAAAACTTTAAACTACAATATTTTAGTAGCTGCACAGTAGACCGGAGTCTAGAGCATATACCATATGGCAGCATGGCTGCGGCTATGCGCGGTAGGGGGTGAGCGCATATATGAGTGGCGTATGCACTAGTTCTAGTTAGAAGCGTTCAACCTCAATTTTCCATGTTTCGAATTTTTTTTTGCACTCCCCTATTTAAGCTGCGCCCACACACACACATACACAAACATCTATATGCTGTGCTAAATAATAAAAATATGAAAGTAAAACAAATATCCCTGCATAATGTGGAGCAAATAAGTAGAATTCCAAGTAAGCACCCTCATGTGCTGCTTCAGTCTCCTTTTTCGCCAACACTTCTGCCTTCTTACTCAGCTTTTGCTGTTTTCTTCGACTCCGACTCCAGTGCAATTGCAGTCGCCTACTTGTTTTCCTGCTGCCTGTTTGTCCTCTTTTCAGCACTTAAAATGCTACTTTTTCCACATTTTGTTTCTTTTTTTCTATTTGTTTCCCTCTTTCAGCGCTTTCTTGTGTGCTGGCTCCACTTTTAACACTTTTTTCAAATGCATTTTTATGCTCTTCTGGCATGCAAAGGCAAACATTACTTCGATTAAATATTTTCCACACGCTTTCATTTTTTCTATTTATCGGAAGTTGTCTTTAGGCGCTGGGCTATTTGTCCATGGTCCTTAATGAGTATTCTTCTAACTTTTAGTTTAGATACTGTTTCGTATAAAGTACGGCTTCATTGCCAGGTAGGTGAAGATATCTTGCGAAAATGATCTAAAGACACTCGGACGATATTAAATCTTTTATTATTTACAAATGAAGGAGAATTTCTAGCAACCCTACTAATCACTTATGAAGATTAATTCGCTTAATGTACTCTGAAACTAATACTGCTCTAACGCTGGCCGATTGTAATTAATTAGAACTAGCTTAGATTTGATAATCGCTTTAGGATTTCAAACATGGCAGCATTCTTAAACAACTTATCGACTCCAAATTGTCTGCAGTCCTAAAGGTATGCTTTGACGAATAAGTCGTAGAATACATGACAGTGTTTCATTACTCCGAAATATTTTATACACCATTTGTTTATAGACATAAATTTATTTTACGTAATAAGTTCATTCAATTATTATTTTCCCCATACTTGGTGTTTGTAATCAGCATAAAGGTGTGCTTTGCAAGATTTAAAAAGTGCACATTCGCATGCGACTTTCTCAGCGGCATTTGAAGGGTTTTGAAAAGAATAAAGTGGACTTTGTGCGTCGATTCATCACTATGGATGAGACTTGGCTCCATCACAATGACCCCGAATCAAAACAAGAAGCTAAAGAGTGAAGTAAAGAACGTGTCCGGAATCGGCCAAGAAGGTTATGGCATCAGTTTTTTGGGATGCGAGAGGAATTTCGTTTGTGGATCACTTGCAAACTGGTAAAACAATTAATTCTGAATATTATTGCAACCTTTTGGACCAGTTGAAGGAAAATATTCGTGAAAAAAGACCCGGTTTGCAGAAGAAAAAAATCATTTTTCATCAGGACAATGCACCGTGTCACAAGAGCATTTTGATAATGGCTAAAATCCATGAATCAAAGTTTGAATTGTTGGAGCATCCACCGTATTCACCAGATTTGGCCCCCAGCGACTTCCATTTGTTTCCAGAACTCAAAAAATCTATGCGTGGCAAGCGTTCTTTTCTTCAAATGAAGAGGTCATAACGGCTGTTGAAGCGTATTTTGAAGACCTTCCGTTGTATTGGTTCAGTTTATATGATTTTTTAACATCTTAATCAATCAATACTTTTTATTTATCGCTTGTCGACATTTTTTATATTTCTTGTATCTCTAATAAAATACAAATTTGATATGTTTGTTGTAGGGCACAAAAAAGAGCGCACAGGTTGAAACAAAGGCAAACAAGTAAGTGATGTACAAGTCAAGTGAGGCGAGCAAATAGTTGAGCGTACAAAGTGCACAAAGAACGAGCGTTCAAAGGCTGTGGAGCAGCACACGTTGGCTGTGAAAGAGCACGAGAGGTGAATAGATACGACGGGAATGCAGCTTTGAAGCACCATAAGTTGCATGCAAGTTGCTGAGTATCACAATGGATTCTCATAGCAAATAAATTTGCCGTTATATAAAAAAGTTAGTATAGATTTACTTGGACGTAAGTTACAGCGGGACTGAGTGAAAAATATGGGAGGAAGAAGGAGGAGCTTCTATGTAGACGAAATTTAAAGGAAACTGAGTCGATTTAGTTGGAGGATAGAGTTATGTGTAGAAGTTCACGCAAGTGAAGAAAGTCCACTGATTCCCATTCATTTGGGAGTAGCCCGAAACAATTCTATTTCATATGGCTCAAGCAGCTCAGGACTTCCGGTCTTAGACCAATTTTCCTCTGGGTAGCCAAAGAATAAACATTTGCAGGCGAGCTAAAGTGAGAAGAACAATGTACGGATGCCTGTCTTTTAATAGTCAGTCAGTTTATGAGATATTGAGCTGTTGTTTCACACATGCTTTTTTCTACAAGAAGCTGATCATTTGTTGGAACAGCGCACAACTATAACATATAGTTGCCAAAGAAACTGAATAACCGAAATAAATTTCTTGTTTGAGAAATTTTTTTAGGAAGTTTCTTCAAGCAATTTGGAAGAGATTTTTCTTCAAGATATCGCTTCAATCTTCGAACACCCCGTTCAGTTCAGAAAACTATAGCATATAGTTACCATACAAACAGATCGAACAAACTCCAGTTTTTGTATAACAAACTTTTTTATTTGACAAGATACCTTAAAGACAGTTTGTTCAGATTATTTTCCACAACTTTGCTATAATTTCCAAAGAAATTTTTCAGATCGGTCTTCCATATGTTATAGCTGCTCTACAAACTGATTATCAGCATCAAGTGCTTATATGGAAACTTCTTCATTTGTAAAGGATATTATAGCAACCGCTAACCGTAGTTAACGTTTTTTTTTGTTTGCAAACAAAAAGTATACGCAGTGAGCACCCTGTATTTTACAACTGTAATTTTTGGGTATGTACAGCCACTTTTTACACTGCGCTCACATCAGTACTGTTATTATTATCTATGAGTGTGGTTGCAGCACCAACCGATGACTCAGCGTGAGTCATAGCGCAGCCGAAGCGCCAACAACAGCAACAAGAAGCAGGATAGTGCGCTGACAGGCGTTGCAAGCGCAGGAGACGGGTTTAAGGCAGCTTGTCTGAGCGCAGCCAAATAGCGGTGGTATAGCGGCAGCAGCCGTACGTTTGTATGTATGCATAACGACGCTGCCAAGCAAAAGGCATTTCATTGTGTTTGGCTGTGCATATTTCAGCGCAAATAGTTGAGAAAACTGAAACTGTGACAAAGCGAAAAAGAGAAAATGCAAAAAAAACCAAAAAAACAAAAACAAAAAAACAAAAAAAAGACGAAAGGCAATGGAAATGAATGCATGAGTGAGGTTGCTCATACGCCCGGGTGCTACTACTATTTATTTATGCAGCGCTGGCTTGGCGCTGTGTGTATGCATGTTTGAGTGTGTGTGTGTGTGTGCAACAAAGTGGCACTTTAACCGCATTATTGTTATGCTGACTGGTGTTAGCTGTTATGCTTTGTTGTTGTAGTACTATTACTTGTTGTTTGGCTAAGTAAATTTGCAGCTATGTCACACTAAACACACACATACATGTGCATACATACACACAAAGTACCGCATGTAGTTATGCATGCTAAGCTTTTGCTACCAACTCTTTGGTTAAGGTGGACGCATGGTGAGAGCGGTGAGCGGCGATGCAAAGAATGCGCCCATCAAATGTCACTAAACAGGCGACTCGGCGCGAGGACATGCCAAAAATGGCAACAAATACGATACGTATGTATTTGTGCGTGCATATACTGGTTTATATATATATATATATATATATATATATGTATGTATATAAGTATGTGTAAATACTAAAGTAAATAAATAGTCGCGCTGAAGGAATGAAAAAAAATGAAAAGAAAAATGTAGATTTCTTCTAAGCACATAGTGCCATATTTACACTAACACATAATAACCGAACACAAATGTACGCGTTTATGTAAATGCACATAATGCTGTGTGTGCAAAATATTTGCAGCATACGCACATCTGCTATACTCTCCCACATATTTTCTGTAAATCGCTTTTTTATTTTAATTTTATTCAAGCATTATTTATTTCCCTGCTTGTTGTTATTGTGGGGCCTTCGCATTTTGTCTATTTTATTACTATTTCATTCGGCATTGGACGTCGCCGCTGCAGCCCGCTTTATACCCCGCCCCAGCGTTTCGGGCAGCGCAAACGTTTTGCAACTTTAGCGATTTTTAAGTGGTTTTCTGCACGCTGCCTGGGCGCCAGGGTGGCGAGGGTGTTGAGAGTGTTTTGTGGGCGGCGCAGCGCTATGAGCCATTATCCTTTTTGTCAGCTGCTGAGTGCGCATTTTACAATGAGCTTTTTCGGGTTGCTGGCAGTTGGCTGGTTGATAGGGGTACCGGGGCCCGTTTTGGCAACAGCTTTGCCTAATCATATGGTCAATTTAATGTGGCAAATAAATTACAGCGAAATATTAAATTAGTTAGAGAACTTTGGGTAGGCCGATAATTGCTTATATTGCGATGAGTAAGCGGGAGCGGGAGATATATTGGTTTTTGCGGTTTGCTGGCACACAATTTAAGCAGATGAGCTCACCAAGTCTACCAATAAATCTATCCTAAATCTATTGTTTGGCAGCTATATGCTATAGTGAACCGATATATGCTGCTCTGAGAGCTTCTTGATGAGAAAAGGACGGAGGCAAAAATTCATATCCATATATCAGAAACTAAATTTTTAGTTATACAGACGAACGGACAGACGGACATAGCAAAGTCGTCTCTGATCATTTATACATACATATGTATATTTTATATGGTCTTTCACGTATACTACTCGGTATTAACTTAATATACCTTGTTTACAGCATAAATGTGCTTATTCGCCTAAAAGTATGCTTGCACGTATTTTTACGGTAAGGCATCCACTATAATTTCCCAATTGTACTATGAATCTTGGCAAGAATCTAATTTTAACCGTTTAATTTCATGGCCCTCCATTAGTTATTGCAACAAAAATGTTAAAAATTCTTCAGCGCCTTATGATATGCTACGAAAAGTATTTGTTAGCTATATATGACGCAAAACATTAATTATTCATTTGAAGAGCATACCAATTACAGCGAGTGAGCTTTAATGCTTGGTTAGTTTAAATTATACGTTTCGAAATATAGTTTCAGGCGTTTTTAATACCCAACGTAGTTCTTCGGATACTCAAACAGTTTTAAGCGCGTTGGTTTACCGAAGTTTTGTTACTGTTATTTGCAACTGTTTCAAAAGCATTTACTCATCAAATACTTATTCTTCAATAACTTTTAAAAATTATGCAAAGATCTTAGGCGCTTAAATCGATAAATGAAAATGATACATTAAAAACTAAGAGCATCCAGCTACATACTTTTTGCATACTTTTAATTTACTTATTACCGCTGCAGATAATTGAACAGAAATTATGAAATTTTTTGATTTTCCTGGAATCCTAAAAGTATGCATTTCACATTTATTTTTCTTAATTATTATATATTATTAATACCAAGAATTGTTTAAAGGGCAAGCGGCATTTAAAAGTACATGCCATGTTAATTTCACATTAAGGGCACTCCAGCCTGACAGCCTGAAAGTATGCATACAATTATAACGGCTATATTGATATTTATTATGAGCAACGTATCATTAAGAAAACTTCAGCGTAGAAATGCAAACTCAATCAACGCTTCGTTTGTGAGTGTGTAACTAGTAAGTGTACCACCGAGATTCTGCCAACGCACGCTAGAGGAGATATCGATTCGATGGGGCTCAAAGCGCCGCAAAGTATGCTTTACTGGCACTAATTACGCACTGCTGCTATTACTTAACGAAATTATAGTAATTTGCCGAGGCTTTTGCGCACAGTTTGTCGTTTCCAAGTTAACGGCTTCGACAACACCAATAACGGGAGGCTCCAAAAAGGAGGGTGTACGGAAGTCGGCACTGAGGCGGTTCACAATTCCTATGTAAAATTGGCTTAATTACGGTTCATATTTAATGAAACCACACGCGCGCCTTCACAAATTTACTAGCATGCCTGCATAGCTTCGACTTCTGAGAAATCTCAGAAAAACTGTCAGTTCAACTGGGAGTTGATTGCGAAATGGCGAAGCATAAATTTCACTTGACTTACGTGTGTTGGTAAGTATATAAATTGGGCAAGTAGGTATAAGAGCTAAAGTAATAAGTAAAGTAATGACATGCTTCAATATATTTATGTATAGCATACATTTAGGCACTCAACTTTACAAACCTATCGACTGTATATAATTTAGGGGTAAATTACAAAATTATGAAGCAGAAAAATTGTATAAATTTCCTGGCAAATCGTGCGCAAAAGATGAATGTGCAAAACATTGCTTAAGCAGCGTTTTAGGAGCCAAACAGCTACGCATTTGCCAGCAACGCCTCATTTACGATGACTGTACCGCCAGATACATGCACACCAAACTCACAAGTAAAGGGCAACACGGAGTTCTAAGGGCGTTAAAGACTGCTTGAAATGACTTATAGAGTGTCAGCTTATATGCTCTATACCATGCGCCTGAAAGCTTACTTTGAGCTAGCAAATGCCAGAATTTATATGTGAGGCATGTGGAGAATGAGCTATAAACTTCGATTATCCACTTCACATTGCAAGATCAAACCAAGCCAACGTTTAACATATAAAATGCCTAAAAGTATGCAACCCAAGTAATCGTTTTATATATAAAAGTAGGCAATTTTACAGTTTTCATGTTAAATAGTTCAATTTTCTTCCCAGCAATCCATGAAATTTGCAGAACAAGCATAATAATGCACAAAACATAACTATCCTAACTGTATTCTTGACCGCACTTAATACAAGTAGAGCTGATTAGAATTTTACACCAATGGCTGGCACTCAATGGACTCAATATTTTGTGATTATATTTAGCCAGTTTACTTTGTGGCCGAATATTGCTGCCTATTAAGTGGTAATTTAGAAAACTTTATGACATTTTAATTTATGACTCTCGATGCTGTGCAAGCTTTCTCAATTGAGCAAATAACCTATCCGAAAGTGATTACAGCTACTTGGCAATAAGTGTGCATATACTAATTTAAAGCGTTATCATAGATTGTCAAAATCTGATTGGATGTGAAGCGTATAAGTTCGATGAATTCAAAACTAGCGTTTGCCTGCGTTTCAATTCAGTATGCGCCTAAATGTAGATAAGATACTACAGAAAACTTATTTTAACTTAAATGTATGCTATTCGTAGAGAAAACATATGCTTTTTTAGCAATAATAAAGAGAATAAAAAAATTTTCATTTATGCGCCTAAAATTATGCAACCAATATTTTCAAAACATAGTAAGTGCAGAATAAGTATTTGATGAGTAAATGCTTTTGAAAAAATTGCAAATAACAGTAACAAAACTTCGGTAAAAAAAGCGCGCCTAAAATTATACTACATAATATTTCAGAAACAGCACGTTGGGTACCAAAGGCACCTGAAACTATATTTCGAAACGCATTAGAGCAGCTTCTCAGCTACAACAAACCCGTTAATACATGGCAAAATAAATATTTTAATTTTAAAGTCTACAACAATAGCACCCAGCTTTCGCAAGTTAATTTTAATATGCTGGCAACTAGCTACTAGATTGCTTTCTGAAGGCCGGCGAGTGTGCTGAATGCCTTGCAAGTTGATTAATACGCAGGCAGCTATAATACGATAGCAAAACAACAATGATAAGTACAACAAGTGCACTTACGCACATGCAACTCTAACCTTACATACATACATACATATATGAGATTAGTATGTGTATTTGCTTGTAAGCCGCTGAAGCGTGCCAGTGTGTGCCTATGAAATTTCTAAGAGCCTAAACTCATTTGTCTTGCTGCCATATTAAGCAACTCAGCTCGGCTTTGGAGCATTTTTCACTTCTTTTCTGGCTTTTTCTGCAGCATTCTTGCTCGATTCTCGCAAATAATGAAAAACACTGTAGACAAATAAAGCACTCGATGCCTGCCTGCGTGCACGCCTCGAATGCAATCAATTGCGAAAAATCGTGAGGAAAAATTAATGTGTCTACACAGACACACATACACGCATTTGCATAGAAGACAGCAGGCGCCTAAAAGCATGCAAGTGCAATGATTTCGAAAGTATGTCGAAGGACATTTGCTTAGTGTTGGCAAGTGAAAGTGTGTGTAGTGGTGGGTGGGTGTATGTGTGCGTGCACAAAAGCTTTAGTATACTCACAAGTATTTTTCTCTGTGTATTTGCACATGCATTTCGGCTCTAGTATGTTTTTCACAAGCTGTTGAGCTGACTTAATCATACTGAGTGCATATACATTCGCACAAAAGCTTGTATGTAACGCCATTGGGCACACGCACACATATGTGCTTATTCAAATGCATATGTATAAGTTTACGAATAAAGAAAAATGCAACGCAGCTGAAAAAGTTAGTAATTTCAAATCATTTGTGCGATTTTTAAGCTGCTTGAATTCACTCTAGTACACCTAGAATATTTGCATGCAACTACTTATGAATATTATTTCTCTACCAATGTAAAAACTAATCATCGAATTCGAAGGTTTTGAGCTGAGCTTTAGCACGTTTCATTGACGATGCGCCTGGAAGTAGGCTGAAATAAGAACCTTGAAGAAATCCGTATATTTGTTGTACATTTTTCAAAAACGCGAAATTGCTATACAGCAAAAATAATACCAGATATGATAATTTGCCGATTCTCCAAACTGTTTCGGAATATAACAAATTTTTTTTGCAATATACATATGTACATATGTATGTACATTTGTACACATGAATTTCGAATTTTGAAAATTGTAATTGCTTCCACAAACGCCATAAAATATATTATCATAAAAATAGAAGCCGAAATTATGATCTTTGATTTTCGAAAATTCGGGACGTTCATTCGAAATTGCGAAATTTCCAACTTGCAGTATCTGTAATATCAAAAGAAATGGGAGCGGTTTGATATAACTGAAACTTTTTTTCGGTATCCCGAAATTATGATTTTTGAATTTCGAAACTTGGGGACGTAAATTAGAAATCGCGAAATTTGCAACTTGCAGCATCTGTAGCAGATAAGCTGAATTCCTATACTAGTTTTGCAAATTATGAATTTCGAATTTTTAATTTTGAAAATTTTAAATATTTGCACAAACGCGAAAAACATGCTATCAAGATGACATGGATTCAGTTTGATAAAAATTAAATAAATTTTCGGGATTCCAAAACTATGATTTTTGAAAACAATGATTTTTGAATCCCGAAAATTCGGGGCGGGAACTGAAAATCGTGAAATTTTCGCAAATCGTGAAACAATCGCAGATATGACATTTTCTTGAATCTCAAAAAATCTCTGAATACTAATTTTTCGAATTTATGAATTTCGAATTTTTAAAATTCTGATTGTTTCTAAAAACGCATAAAATATGGTATCAAAATGAAAAAGCAGTAGTTCATGGCACTGAAATTATTTTTTCGGGACGGCAAATTTTGGAATCCCGAAATTTGTAATTTGAAATTTCAGGATTCGAAAACTTGGACGGACGATATCAAAGATAATAAAAATAATATTATACCATGCACAAAACTTATTTTCAAAATCACACACTCCAAGTATTTTCAGCGTGTTCCATAATAATGTTTCAAATTGCTTGTCGTATTATTTAAAAAGCATACGATTTTCACTTAATTTGTAGAAATTCGGTATATTATTTTCTTTACTTTTTTGCTTTACAAAGCTTCAGGCAATTCTTTTGTCCTTTGTATTAACTTGAAAATAAATTTCTTAAAATGAAAGATCTTCAAAATATTTTACTCGCCACATGCGCCAACACAAGTTTAATTAGTACACGATTATTTGCTCGTTTGCGTGTTTATTCGTTTACATTTCGGGCCGCAATTTCTCGTTCACGTTTGCTCAGCGCGCCACACTTTAATTTATTTTATTTACGCACACGCCTTTTTATATGCTATTTGTTCCCCACTACCCTTCACTCAATTTTTCACCACTGCAACGCGGAAAGAATAACGGTTTATTTGTTGCGCCCGCATGGCAGCAGTTTTATTCGGCGATGCATGCAACACGCTCACATTTTAATTAAAGAAGTAAACATAGTATGGCGAGGGCTGCTTGCGAAGCGCTGCGAAAAGCGAATCGCGCAAGAAGAAGCGCTCGGGAGAGCAGCAACCGAACGAAGCAGCGGAAAAATCAAAGAAAAACGCAAAGAGTTTGCCTTCAAGTGTCACTACTGCGCGACTGTTTGCTGTCGGCCTCCGAAATCTCAGCAGTGACGTATTGACCTTTCCAAATGATGGACGCATTTACTGACTGATCGGTCGGAAAGTAGTGTCAAGTGACTGTTGGTAATCGGCTTCATATTTTTGATCTGTGCAAAGCAAATTATCGATCCGACAATTTAGCTTGCAGGAATGGAACTCAAAGTTTTATAAGAGAGCAGACAAACCTTTGTGTTTGCGCCAAATGGAGCTTGCGCTGCCGAAGTGGTCACAATATCAGCAAAAGTAGGTCAAGAAGGCTAGTAGTAGTCGTAGTCTGCAACAACGACTTCTATTAAAACAAGGGAATATAAAAAAGGCAACTGTTATATCCAGAGATGATACGAGCTTTTAGCAAACACCTAAGGACATGACATATTTAAGCATCTCTTGGAATTTTTCGAATGAAGTAAACTCCCCAAATATCTGAGCACCAAAACTGAGTGTACAGTGGAAGAGAGAACACCCAATAAACGCAGATTGGACCAGCCGAGCCGAGGCTAATAAGTTACAAACTCTACTATAATAGATTCAGCATTCAGCGGATGCCGTCAGTTCATGCATACTTTTCTAAGATCAGGCAGCGACTACCGACCTTTTGCAGAATACCGATACGAGGTACTTTCGGTCGAAAAAACCTACAGTGGCAGTATGATTAACTACATTTTTGGTGAAATTACAGGCCTTCCAATCTCTTTTCTTTATAGAGTTATTTAAAAGCCGAACACTTTCCGGAAATTGGCACTGGAAGCTTACTTACGTTGATCGAAACACTAACATTCAATAAAAAAGTATTCTACACGACTTCATAAAACTTCATCATAACAACTTCCAACCGCATGTTATTTAGCTCAAAGACTGTCTCTCCCCTCCAGGCTGTACAAAGAAGACAAAAAGTAGAGTATTTTGTGTGAAAATGAGCATGCCTACGGATGAGTCACATTCGAATGCGAGGTAACCTTCAAAGTTCGGCACCCGCAACGCACACCTCCTCCACAATCCATTACTTGGCCTGCGCATGATGGAATACAAAGGCGAAATGATGCAAAATGCAATCACTTCCAGGCGATTAGCATATGACAAAGCAAAGCAAAAAAACGCTGAGCAACTACAAAGACAACAAAAGGAGGAGGAGGGAGATGAGGAAAAAAACATAAACAACCAGCAGCAAAAAAAGGAGAGAGGGGTGAGTGGTGAATAAAGACAGCGCAGCTTTCGTTGAGGCGAAAATCTCTTTTGATCTCGTTTTCGGAAGAAATGCAAATAATGATATCAACACGGCAGTGGGAAACTACAATAAAAGCAACAACCATGGATAAGCACATGGCACTCCATAAACCTACACAAAGTGTCAGCGGAGAAAGCGTAAGTGTGGCAAGAACTTTTTCCCATTTTTTTTGCCTGCGTAATGTGAGTATTGCAAATAAATAGCAACAAAAACTACAACAACACGTATTTTTTGGAGATTTTTTGACAAATGTAGCTGCTGGCAATATTCACAGCTGTCACGTCGCTACTGCTTTCGTTGCTGCAGTTGTTGCTGTTTTGTGTTGTAATGGCGCCCGCCGCGGCAGCTGACGATATGACAAACAAATCCGCAACATTTGCTTAACAAAATGTTGAAACACATTCGTCGTCGTTCGTGCAACGGCAGCTTCCATACACACATATATATCCCAAAACACCGTTCAGCCACTAGCTCACTTCCACAACTCACACCATTCTTTTGTTTATATCTTTTTTACACGCCTTGATCCACTCCAGCTCCCCAATTGCCGCCTGTCACAGATTTGTATTCCCTCATCTCACTTAAGCCGCTTTTTTTATGTGGCACTGTTTGTACTTCCAATTCCTGTTGCTTTTTAGTCGCGGGATTTAGTTCCCCTCCATCGGCTTGATAGCTCCATAGCTGCGGCTCATCCCACATATCAGGCGGTCACGTTGCGCACTTTTACTAACTCAATTTGAATGTCATAAATACAGTTTCGCACTCTTGCAATACACCACAGCGCCAGCCGAGACCCCGACCCCGTCTTCTCCTCGCTGTAGTGGCACTTTGTTGCTTGTCTTGCCATCTGCAAATCCACGTGTTCAAATTTAGCACGAATCAGCAAGCAGCGGCAACCACGTAGCGGATTGCTGCTCTAGTTGCTGACTAAGTGAGTGGCTGTGGAGTGTCGCAGCAAGGGGCTTATGGTGGCTGCTTACATTGTTCAATTATTTTAAAACCAGATTTCTTTTGTTGTCTCTTTTTCTTCGTTTACCGTTGTCTCCTAGCTATATTGACATTTATATTAAAATAGTCAATTAAGCTTGCTTTTAGATATAAAATATTCGGCTCATAGTAGGGTTACGTAAGATTAAGCAACATTGTACCGACTTAGGCGGTAGCATTGGAAAAGCGCTGACTTTTCAAACAGACTTGAAATGTCGAAATGTTTTAATATCCTCACCATGGTTGGAACATTTTCCAGCCTCTGAATTCGGAGATCAACTTACTCCTGCAGAAGCTTACAAGATTTTGTAGTTCACTAATTATTGCACAGTTAACTTGCAATAAGGAAATGTGCAGTTCTTTGGGATCAATCAGTGCATGCTAGACCCATGATGTAAATGGTTCCCTTCAATTGTAAGAGTGACTATTTTGGAGCTATTTTGAGTTCCCTGTTTGTTACGTTACCAGTTTTACGCGAGCACACTTCCGCTTTTCAAACAATTTGTGTTATTCGACTTGGTCTTGTACCACGGGTTCAAACATACTTCAAGTAGCTGACGAGTTTTTTGAATAATTTTGCCTTTTTGAACCTTTAGTGAGCCACGAGGGAGGAATATCAACGTTTAACGGATGTTGAAACTCATAATGTTAAAACATCATCAGGAACTTTACCATAAAACTTTACTTTCAAATATTACCAGCTCTCTTCTCATTTGCTATACAACGACATTAAGCCTTGGTTCGTCAATGATTTCTCTAAGAAGTTCGGGTTGCTACCACTGGTTATGTATGCTTTGACTCCAGCAACAGAAAAATTATTCATCGACGTTCCCTTCAGCCACTAAGAGCGCACCTAGACCAGACTTTTCGGTGTGCAGCACACCAACTACTACTTTAAACACACTAAAGTGTAGTTATGCTATTAAACTTTGTGTCTTTCTCGCATTTAAGTGCAGGAATCAAACCGTAAAAGACTCTATCGTGCTGTCATTGTTTGCTCGTTTGCTCAATAAATCTCTTTGTCACAGTCCATGCCCGAAATGGTGACTAAAACTTTGTCCTTATTTGCAATGCCAATCCAATCAATAGCGTCCATATGACGTTAGTCCGTCTCCCGCTGCTACAACATTTTGCTATTGAGTGCTCCCTGTTTGGCTACAAATACCTTCTCCTGCAGCTTCGTCCACTTGAATTTCTTCTCGCATATTTTTCCCAACTAGTTTTTTGTCTTCACTGATTTTTTCGTAATTGAAATTTGCCATATCTGTAGTGCTGTGCAAATAAATAAACATGTACACAAATGCCAAACCCACACAGAGCCGGGTTCCTTTGGTACCACTTTCGCAAGCTCGCCTAGTTGGGCCGAATAAACACACATAACAAACTAGACGACATGTTTACCCAGGCGCCGAAGTGATACATTTGCCATTGAAGTTGCTGGGAAACTGGTATTTCACGTGTGAGATATCCTTGCTGAGATCCCGGCACGTAGCCGTGTGTGTGGCCGGGTATGGAGCACACACACGTAGGGTGCAGGTGATACGCCTGTATCCGTGTGTACAAATATGAATGTGGCAGAGGTAAGCAATCATGCGACATCCTTTCGAGCAGTACGTGCCTCTCGTTTAATTGTTTTATTGACTAATTCCAATGAATTTGTGCGGAGCAAAGCAGAGCTCAAACGAGCTAAGCGGAGCTGGATGGCGCCTAGCGGGGAGTCGGTAACCAGGAAAAGACGCCAAAGGTAAATGCAAATTGATATTGAGTGGGAAGAATTATGTAACAGCAATGTACCGTAAACTGAATATAAAGGTTGGTGTGTTGGCCAGATTCGGTCAGTTGTGGATTTGGAGATTTGCCGATTTATGCATTTACTTATTTGATTGGCTCAACTCCGATGCACGGCTCACACTCCGATGTAGCAAAGCAGTAGAAAAAAATATTTCTTCAACACTTTTATAACTACGCATTTAACGGCAATGACTTTTACCGTTAGCAGC
The DNA here is from genome assembly GCF_016617805.1 of Bactrocera tryoni. Taxonomy (NCBI): domain Eukaryota; kingdom Metazoa; phylum Arthropoda; class Insecta; order Diptera; family Tephritidae; genus Bactrocera; species Bactrocera tryoni. The sequence continues at coordinate 77,958,323 of NC_052502.1, forward strand.
AAAAGTTAATTGATTCGAACGGAAATAAGTTAAATGCAGCAATGACAAACTAAATTTCGTTAATAGGTGGAGAATTGAAAAGCCCAATTAACGAGCGAACGAAACAAAGTCAAGAGAGAGAGAAAATGAAAGTGACAGTGAGAGAGAGAGAGAAGGCACGCTTGTATTTGTGAGCCATAGCACGCAAATTCATTTGACTGACATCTCAATGTATACAGAGCATGCTGGTCGCCTTGGCCCGCCCGGCGCCCCATCGAGCTCCAGCGCCTGCTTTTATGGAGATTGATGTCCATGACTGCCATACGCTCGTATATGTAGCTGAGTAAATGGCAGTTCATCTCATCCATCTACTAATTTTGCCATTTCCCCATTTCCACATTTGCATGTGGACCGAGCGTATAGAAGTTTTGTTTTATGCATGCAAAGTAATTTCATTAAATGCTCAATTTCCTGAATACCAATTTGCAGTTAATACAAAAACAAAATGAAAGAAAAAACACTTTGTTGTAATGTGAAGGTGAATGTGCGACAAGCATAATTGCTGCATATTTGAATTTTTAATAGATTAAACGAATCGAGTTCGCTCTGGGCCGGTCAGTGAACACGAGAACTGGGCGGAACCGAGCTCCAAACGTCGATTTTAGTGAGGTTATGAGACTCCAGTTAAAGCTTTAGTGCTTTGTTTTTGGGTTGGTTACGCCCAAGAGTATGGTGGATAGTAGACCAAAGGAAGGTTGTGGAGTTTTGACATTTTGCTAGACTGCGGAATTTGAACTTACTCAGGATTAGTAAGGCTTATTATAAAACATTTTGGGAGAGGATTATCGTCAAAGCTCTAATAAAGCAACGGAATCTATCGCCGTTATTCACAATAGAGCTATACCAGAGTAGAGGCAGCTTAAATCTTGGCATTTCTTCCAAAGAACAAAAAGAACAGGACACGACTTTTCACCAAATATATAGATGAGCCTCTTCCCTAGATATAGCACTCGTTTGAGGTACTAAGGATTAGAAAGAAGATTTTCCTAAATCTGAAAATACTAAGCTATAACTAACTCCCAAACGCATTGAGTACGATCGAATAGAATTTATTGTAGAGAGACTTCATGAGAACTATATTTCGGCCGATTTGATGTCAGCACTACTGTCTAAAGTTTTCCTAGTTTCCTCTTTCTTATTACATTTACTCTTTAAAGGAAGCTACAACAGGGTCTTTTATTACCCGTGAGTATTTATAACGCAAAAGTCTGCAAGTTCGGAACATTATAAAGATTTTAGGTAAGAGAGCAATCCGCTCAAACTCAGCGAATGGGAGGAGACACAAGCCACAAGCAAAGAAAAGCACCACAGTTAGGGCTGAAACGATTACTTTATAAAAAGGATAGAGTACTGAGTTAAGAAACGAAATAATGGAATGTCTGCAACGACGAAAAGCAATTTCAACAGTGTCTCCATGTGCACGAGCACGCCAAGTTAATTTAAAGAAATTGACACAAAATTGAAGGTCAACAAACAAGAAATTGCCGAAGCCGACCAAATGGCGAAGAAAATCCGCAAATAAATTACACTAACACCAAAATGGGTGGACAAACAAAGTATAAGACAATGGCAATAATGATAAAAGGCGACGTACTGGGGAAAGTTGAGAGTAGGAGGCCAGACGAAGTGTGCCACAAGCCGCATGACAACTAAAAATACTAATTTGCCGTAAATTCGTTTGATTTACGAATGCGAATTGCCAAAATTGAGTAGCCCACGCCGAGATCTGCCAGCAGGGAGGCTGTGTTGGGAGAATGTAGCCTTGCTGATGATTGCTTGGCAGCGCGCTGAAAGCAGCGTACTGCGCACTGTGTGTGAGGGTGGTGGGGTGCGGCTGCACAGCACAGTAGGGATGTGCCGATTACTTAGAAGCCAATTTAAAGTAATAGCGCGGCTTAATTTGAAGGCAATAACTAAGGACGAGATGGGCTTCATTTTAATTGGACATTTTAATGCGCGCTACAACGGCAACGGGATTAAGAAGCACAGGAAGTGGAGGGGAGGACGCATGACAGTCAAAATCAGCGGCAGAGTGAGTGATGATGATGCGGTTAAGAAGTGAGCACAATATGATGTTTTGCGTTTAAGCGGTGGTTTTTTTGAGTGTGCGTGACTTGAAAATCACTTTGAAACAAGAAAAAGAAAAAAGTTTAATGGTTTTTATAAGCAAATATTTGAGGTAATGGATTTTATATAAGTGAAAATAATAAAATATTGGGTAGTCGAATAAGTATTTTCGTATTTGGTCAATAGTTGTCGTTGCAATCGTATATCACCAGTGCTACCATATAAATATAAAAAAAAAATAAGTTGAAGTTTGATTAGAAATGCGAAAAGACTTTTTCGACCACCAAATGTTTTTTATGATTTTATAAATAATTTTTTTATCAATTTTTTCACCTTTTCTAATTGTTTTCCTGCCGCAGTCTTCAAAATCAAATTAAATAAAATATTTTTTTTCACTATTTGCTAACAAATTCATTAATTTTTTCCACGCATAATTCACCGGAAAATGTTTCCAATTCAATTAAGTTCGAGTTCAGTCTGAAAGCCACAAACACACAAAATACACCGTTAGACTAATTCGTTTGGCAGCCACATATTATTAAATTTTAGAATTACAACAACAAATGACAGGTTGTACTTAGACACTGATGCCACTGAGCAAACAACAAGTGCAACAAAAACAATAAACAAGCATTTAACGCCAAATAAATTTAATTTATTATAAAATTGACGTATAATTTGCTAGCGATTTGTGCAATTTTGCAAAAAGCAGCAACAAAAAAGCTGAAATTTATGAAAGCAATAATATTGCTGGTTGCACACAGCGGCACACACTGACACATGCTTGAGCTTAAGAGTGAGTGTGTCAGAGATAACTCGTGAAACGCTTGGCCGAAGCAGAAATGCAACTAATTTTGTGGTTAAAAAAGAAACTAATAAATATACTATATATATATATATATGTATATTAAAAAAAATTAAAAAAAAAAATTTTAACTAAAAAAATATTTTAAAAAATTATAAAAAAATTACACCAAAAAATGTTATGTGATAATTCCTTTATTATTAATTTTCGTCAAAATTAACTGTATTATTCGCACGCCCGCTTACTTTTTTACTATTTTTTGTTCAGTTGCTCAGTGTTTGATTGCGCATAAAATTAATTTCAACTCTTGTTTTTTGTTTTTTTTTTTTGTTACTTTGTTTAAATACAAGTGTTCAACTCAAATTGACCACAAAACAAATATGAAACTTCAATAATTCAGTACTTTAAGTGCTTTTTAATGAATTTTACGCGGCTAATTAGCATTGTGGGAATATGTGAAATATTAATAAACAATAAATGTAATTAAAAATATTTATATAATTTGGTTTAATTGATAGCAGACTATGCAAAAATTAAATGTTAATGAATTTCGCTCATACACAAAGTGATATTTAGTGAGTCAAGTGTGGACATATTCAAACAAAAAGTGGAAATTTTTACAAGTAATTTTTACAAGTAAGTGGGGGCTAAGTTCAGGTGCAACTGAGATTTTGGTCAGTCGAAAAAGTCTTTTCGTATTTTGTCGATAGAAGTCGTTGCAATCGTATATCTCTAGTACTACCAGCTGCAGTTGGAAAGGTGGGACTTTTAGCTTCATTTATCCAAAAAAATTAAATTCGGAGAAGTTCAAAAAAAAGTTACAGCAGTTCAGTGAAGATAATGAAGAATTTCTAAATATTGTGAAATTTTTGTATAAAAAAGGGAAGAATGCCAAGCAAGCCACCAATGAAATTTGTGAAGTTTGCGGAAACGATGTTGTATCAGTTCGTGGAGCACAACAATGGTTCGCTTGCTTCCGTTCTGGAAATTTCGTTTTACACCGATGAAAGTTTTACACTGATGGAATAATGTCTCTAGCGGAAAAATGGCGAAAAGTAGTCGACCAAAGTGGTACATATTTGTTTATTTATTTATTATTATAAATATAAACAAGAGTTAATATTTGATTAGAAATACGAAAAGACTTTTTCGACTACCCAATATACTATTTAAGTTTGATATTCCAAAATCGATCACGCTCAACTTCTAATCAACCCCGCTTCCAAAGTAAAAACTTGCCACAACCATGACGCTGAAGCTTGAGTTCATTCACTAAAGTTGCTGTCCAGCTACCTTAACTCAATTATTTGCGAAGAAAAAGCACATCCATCCATCTAACAATAAAAAATATGCATAACTTCATTTGGACAACAAATGTTTTTGTTTACAAATATCCAGCAAGTTTTGTGCTTTTAACAAGTGAGCAATTTGGACGAGTTAATTGAATTTTCTCGCTCTATTTACACACAAGGACACAGCAGCCTGGGGATATGCAACGTGCTGCTACCGCACCAACGGAGATCACAAGGCAGTCAACAGCACGCAGGCAAAGTAGCAATAAACTGGAGTAATAAAGTGCACAAATCAATGGAAGCGAAGGCGACAACAGCCAACCTAAAGAGAGAGGTGGAGAGGGCCGAGAAGATTAGGCGCAGTGAGCTGCAGCTGCTTTGGGGGGGTTACGTAAGGCAAGTGCAATTAACAGGCAGGCAAATTATCATTATAAATAGACAAATATTATGTATTTAGAATTGTACTCGTGCGCCGTTAACAGGCGACAATGGCATGCAAATATTCCCGACACACACACACACACAAAAATACAAAATATTGCTTTCCTTGCCTTTATTTAACACAATTTTATTCAAGGCCTCTTTGCTGTTGATGTTATTGTTGTTGTTGTTGTGCATGCTATCTTTTCAAGTGCATAAAATGCTCGCTTGTTAATGGAGCATCACAATTCAATTAAGTGTAAAAATTAATTAAGTTTTCTAAGTGTCTCACAGACACAAACCAACACCGACACCGACGACCGTACGAGCAGCGGGCCAATTAAAGCGAAGCCACCCACCCGACAGTAGGAAAGAGTGGAGAGAGTGAGAGAGAGAAATGCAAGCAAGCAGCTAAGTCGCACACCAGACGCAGAGTAAATAATACGTAGAAAGTTTAAGTGAAGAGCAGTATTCAAAAAAAATTTGGATGGATTTCAATGAGACTTGAGAGGTATTATATCATATTACTTGACAGACATAAATTTAATGCGTTTAGAATGACAATATACAACTTAATTTTCGTTATTGAGAATTAAATTATTGGCCATCCACATGATGTTCTGTACCGCTGTTTTTCTATCTTTTTGGGTTTCCTTAATTTTGCTGCTTCTTTATAGTTACCGAAGGAATTACGACTTCGGTTTTTGTTTTTAATGTTTTTTTTCTAGATATGTATATTTCTTAATCTCGCTTTGATTGTGATAGATCAGATTATATTGGCTTCATCTACTGGGTAATGGGTAGAGTCTTACATAAACAGATAATGATAATTGATTCAGTGTTTAAGAGTTGGATTGATTGGAACTTAGAGATGTCAGATGTCCATTGATAAGAAAAGAAGAGGAGTTCAAGTTATTCCGAATTGGTAAGAGGTAAGTAATGCAGTCGTATAAATCTGTTCTGATAGACAATTATTCTTGGTTGGATGGTTGACATTTAGTCTAAGTCCACTGACGTGCTTGGATAAGAAGAGTAGAACAAAGATACGCGCTTTCCGTAAAGGTTTGAAATTCAAAAGATAGTCCAATGTATTTTTGTACCATCAGAGTTTGGTTTGGGTTATTCTAAGCTACTAAGTTAGAGATTTTGCCGAACCGAAAAGAGACTTTGAAGACTGGATAAATAGGAACTTTTCGAAGAAGTATGCAGACATGACGAGCTTTTGACTATGTTAAGTGTTAAGCTTTAAGAAACTTTGGAAACTCGTTGTTTTAACTATATTACTTGGACTAACAAATAGTATCTTTTGAAAAGAAGCCACCGCTGCCTCATCAAATTTTATTTTACTTATATTTCTCAGTCTAAGCATAAACCGCCACCTCTTTGTAACAAATTCCTGAACTTTAGTCAGCTCGCCAATGCCTGCCATTCCTGTCTACATTTCAAGCCCTTTCTTGCGGCATTGCAAAGCTTGCATGCCCCCAGTTGCTCCTAAATCGCTCTATCTAAATGTGCACTGTTTCACTGGCAAACTTTTGTGCAAAGAAAGCAAAAATACTTGAAAATGCTGGCCAAACTTGTGAGTCACAAAATCGTGCGCCTGAAATGCTGCTACAATTGAAACACACCTATGTGCATGCGCTGTGCCACTGACTTTGGCAGCCGTTCAGGTTACAACGACCGCTGTGCGTAGCCTCAAGCATGTTTTACATATGAATTTGTGGCTTCCGAGCGCCGTGCAGTATGCAACATATATGTGGCTAGAAGAATTCCTCATGGCACATGTGCTTGTGTGTGAGTGTGCGAGCTAGTTGCTTACACTTGAGTGCTTTGAGAGTGCCACCACGCTGCATACCGGGACGAATCTATACACAGGCGTGAATCTTTGTATGCAACTCACACACACACACACTCACGTACAGGGTTCACAAAGTGGCATGTGTATGTGTGGCTTCTTTATGTGGCAAAAAGTTAAAGTTGCAAAATTTCAAATCTAAACCCACGCACGCACGCACACATGCGTAAATGTGCTGCAAGCACGCCACAAATTGCAAGTTCCCAAATGTATGTGTGTGTGTGTGTGGCTGTTCGTTCAGCTCAACCAAGTGCACATGCACTTGACAAAGTGGAAATTTTCGTGTAATACAATTTAAGCACATTTCTTTGCAACTCTGTGTTGTTGCACACAAAAACAAAAACAAGCAACCAAGCACCGTTAATTTTCCTTTTGCTCATACGACCTGCGCGTCCTCAAAGCCAATTGCTTTCAAGTCTGCAGCTCCACAAACTCTGCCACTGCACTTTCGATGCAGCTCTGCGAAATTGATTGCAAATAACTACAAAATCAAAAACAACAACAACAGCAATAACAATAACTATATGGTATCGCCATGCGAAGCAACCGCAGCACAAATTTTCTTGTCCCAAACTTTGGCGCGCCAAACTTCCTACAAAGTACTCACACTAACTTCTGCTACTAACTACTATTTTTTATTGTGCGAACTCCTATAGTACTTTTTTTGGTTAGTGTAAAATCGGAAAAAAATATTGTCCTGGCTCTGCATGTGATTTAAGCAAATGCAATTTGCTTAAGTGAAGTTTAGCGCGCTTGCTCTGCTCTCGCAAACTTGCTTGCGCTCTCTGCTCCCTCTGCTCCCTCTCTCCGTTTCTTACGTCTTCAACTTTTTATAGCTGTGATTTAATAGCTTCGACCTCTAATTGGGCTCTTCTGAAGTTTCTACTGTCAAAGCACTAATTTAGTAATGAACTTTAAGGGCTTGCAGCCTGACTCAGAGCACTGATTGAGTGGCAAGAGTGCTTCAAATTAGCTAATTAAATCGCTTGAGGGATCGGAATAGTTGTAGATGACGCTGTAAAGGTAGGATAACCAATTTTATGAGAAAAACTTGACGACGACTGCAGCAAATATAAGTTGGGCGCTTGAATTCAAAGCCAACACGAAGTTAGTTACAAGCTTTGCTCTTGTCACGGGAATATTCATCTATATATAAAAACAGTGAACTAAATACCCTCTCAGGAACTCTTAAATAAACTTGCTATCATAAGCGCGAACACGTGGAGAGCTTCGAAAAGCTTTGCTGGTCACTCTAACTATGGAAGGTAATCATTCAGCTAAGCCAACATAAAATATTTGCAAGCTTAAATCACAACTCCTAGATACTTTTTAAGAGATGTGGTACCCTAATCTTACTAAGCTGAGCCAGCCTTAAAAGCTTTAAACCTTTTTACAAACTTTATCTTAATCTACTAGGTAGCTGCTGAGAAGCATGGCTCTCTCTCTAAACGTGGATAAGTGATAATGAAGAACTAAATATCGTTAAAGCTAGTCTGGATAGCTTTGAAAATTCAGTTAAATTTTTTTAAGACGAAGGAATAGAACTTAACTAGGAGAGCTTTTGAGAGAATTGTTATCCATCCTAAGCATAGATGTTGATACTCTAAAGGCTAAGAGCCAGCCTTAAAAGCTTTAAAGCTTTTTACAAACTTTACCTTCATATCCTAGACAACAGCTGAGAAGCATGGCTTACTCTAAATGTGGAGAAGTTATAATGAAAATCAAAATATCGATAACGCTAGTCTTGAGAGCTTTGAAAATACAGTAAAAAAAAAATTTTAAGGCAAAAAACAGAGCTTAACTAGGAGAACTTTTGAGAGATTTGTTATCCATTCTAAACATGGACGGTGACATACCAAAGGCAAAGCTAAGCCAGTCTTAAAAGCTTTAAAGAACACAAACAAACAAACTTTAGCTTCATCTCCTAGAGAGCTGCTCAGCGCTTCACTGGACACTTTAAACATAAATGAGTGATGTATAAAAAACTAAAAACCAGTATAGGTTGTGAGCTTCGTAAGCTCAGTTAAAGTTTTATAAAGGCAAAATAATAGGATTTAACCTTGCGGAAACTCATATTGTCAAAGTCGTAAGGCCTTCTGTGTCTCAACTATTTCATAGAGATGTCTCTTGGTGGTTATTACTGGATTTTTGCTGAGCAGAATCTTCGCGAAAATGTAAGTAAATTGGTTCTATCTTGTTTTAAGAACTGAGTGCAATGACTGACTAGATGCTGTATCCTTGCTTAGGGTCTTATCAATGTCACACGTCTCCCTAAATTTTCCTCGCGAGATTAAAATTTAACTTATTTCTACGACGCAGAGATACTCATTGCAGTGTTGAAGACAAAACCGAAAGTGACCACTATTGACCACAAAAACAACAATGTAAAAAAAATATAACAGTACATAAATGCGTTTGTGTACATCCAACACACATACAAGTGTAGCAGGCGTGAAGAGCAGTCTTTACTCTTCTTCTTCTTCTGCTTGAGTAAAAATTTCACTGGCCTTGCGGAAATGTATTTTTAATTAAATTGCAATGCTGGCATGCATCACAACACATAACAAGAAAAGTGGAGGAATTGTACAAGCACAAAAAATATTTAATTAAACTTTTCTTTACTAGTAAAAGTCCCCCACCGCAGGGCTGGCAGCAGGCGTACGCCGACCGGGAGCTTGCATGCTCAGCAACTGTGACGCTTGGCAGTCGGTCGCTCGGTCGCCTGTCAGCCGGGTTGACGGCTTGCGACGCTTTTTTATCAGCAAGTTGTGTTTATCCGCCCTTAAGGCATCCAGCCGGCGGCGAAAGGGTGCAGGAAGCATTGTCTTACTAAGCGTATGGCATCTTGGCTGTTGCTTTCAGTTTTTGTTGTTGTAATTTTACAGCCTTCATTTTTATGTAATATTTTGGTATTATTTGCCAAAGCAGGCGCAACTTTTGCTGTTTAAGCAACCTCGGCTTCGACAACCTTTAAGTTTTTTCAAGTTTTTATATTTCTCATTTTCTCCGACTTTCGTTTTAGCCACGACCTTTCCTTGAAACTTTTGACACAACAAAAAACATTTAATAATTTTCTTCTGACATTTAAGTTGATTTTGTTGTTTTTTTTGACATTTTTCGTTTCCACTCACACCAATTGAGCGGGCTTGTTGGTTTTCATGCATTTTTTATCGCCGCCTGTATGCTGAAATTCCCAAAACTCCCCACCCTCTCTCGCTACGAAACATTCATAATTTAAAAGCCTCCTTAGTAACTTTCTTTGTTTGGCATTGAGGCCTCCGCTTGGCATATTACACACACCAGCACCACAAAACCCTCAACTCCTTCCGCCGCTCTACGATTACCACCACACACCACCTCACTCATTGGACTGGCATTTTCCATACGCGCGCGTTTGTTTTAAACGAAAACTTTTGCTTTTAGCCTCCCAAAAGTTTCAATTCAAATACATTCCAAATTGTTTAGCGATTACTTCCGTGGCGGGGACACTTGAGACCTTCAAAAGAAGCGACTGCTGTCGATTTCTGCATTCGCAAGGCTCATTTGCTCAAAAAGCATTCGAAAACCGCTAAATTTATATTAGGGGGATAATCGAAAACTTGGCAGCTCAATGCTCAGTGACATGTTCAGCCCTTAAATACATACACTTGAAAAAGTTGATGAATCAACAGTGCATAAAAAGCCGATTAATCTTTAAACTGAGTACTCGCTGAGACCACGAGAAACCTGAGAAGTCGCGGAGATCGAAAAAGTGTTGCGCTTCAGTTCAGAAACTGAAAGCAAACTGAGAAAGATTTTTGAAGAGTTTTTAAAAATTAAGCTTTGGCTTGTTTTAGGCTTTTTTAAATTTCTTTCTGAGCTTTTTGCTTACTAGTTAGTAGAAAGCACCTAGGAACTAATTTTGTTTCTTAGAAATACTGAAAAAATCATATCGTGGGTCCTTGTAATATAATTGAAGTTTTGTTCCAAGTCCTGTTGCTTTCTTTTCGAGTTTTTTGCTTACCAACTACTAGAAAGCTCCAAGGAATTATTTTCTAAATTATACTGGAAAAACTAAAATCGTAGGTATTTGTTATGTAATAGAAGTTCTAAAAATTTTGCTCACAAGCCTACTAAGAAAGGGTAAACAAGGAAAAAAGTTACACAAAACTGCAAAAGCTTTGAAAATTAAGCTTTTGGTTTGTTTAAGGCCTTTGGAAGTTACGTTTTATGCCGTTGTGTTTTCTTTTCGAGCTTTTTGCTTACCAACTTCTAGAAAGCTCCAAGGAATTATTTTCTATTTCTGGAAAAACTAAAATCTTTGTTATGTAACAGAAAGCTCCAAGAAGTGGAAGTTTTGATCTAGGCCTGTGTCTTCTTTTCAAGCTTTTTGCTTACCAATTATTAGAAAGCTCCAAGGGATCATTTTTTATTTCTTAAATAATTGAAAAAAAACTGGATATGGGCTTATGCAATGGAAGTTTCGTTTTTTGCCGTTGGGTTTTCTATTCGAGCTTTTTTCTTACGAATTACTAGAAAGTTCCAAGGAATTATTTTTATTTCTCAAGATTATAAATTATAAAATCTTCTCTGAGAGAATTAAGCGTATTATTTACTAATTAAACGAGACGAAAAGAATGTAAGAATTTTGCGTCATTAACCTATTAAGTAACGGTATTGAAAGAAAAAAGAAAGCTGAAAAAAGAAAAAGCTTTGAAAATAAAGCTCTTTCATATTTTTAGAGCTTTTAAATTTTGTGAGCAAAATTTCGGACCAAAAAGCTTTAATAATATATTTCTAATTGACAAAGAGTTTGAAAAGGAGAGGACTTTTGTATTTGCTTTTAAAAAACTTACCATAAAGCTGTTTAAAGTATTGTTCTTGCCTTAAAGGGCAATTAGAAGTTTGGAAAATGTTTTAAGGCGCTTATTACTGTTGTAGAATTCCAACTCAGCCGAAAATGATGAACATTTTCAACAAGCACACTAGGCAGAGCCACAATTGAAATATTCCAATAATTTCCGAAGAATTTTCACAAAACACAAATAACTCACAAATAATATTATTAAGTGAGTTTTGCGTACAAATTTGCACAAAATATTAATTTGCTTAACGCATTTAAAATTTTATCAAAGCAGGCATATATTTGTCCAACCGCGAAAAGCTGTGTCAATAATTACACTAACACACACATACATACATATACTATATACATATGTGCGTGGTTGTGTTTCATATAACAATGGCGCAAAATCTTTTGAGCAGCACTAAGAACTTAGAAAATGTGTGTCATATTCAAATAACAACAATAACAATAACAAAGCTTTCTAAGACTGAGTAGCGGCAAAAGTTTAATAATAAAGCACGACATTCTTCGGCATACACACAGAGAGGCATGCCAGCACTTATGACACACACACACATATACTTACGCTGATGCAGGCATATGTGCAAGGATAATAAAATATATGCGCTTGTTCTACACATAATAAGTGTTTTATATCGAAACTTTCCTTATTATATTATTTCACTTCCACGCTGTTGTTGCACGCATTGAAAACATGTGTTTTTGGTGTGTGCCTAAATGTGAGCTCACTCTCTCTCTCTCTCTCTCTGTCGTAAACTCTAACATTATAGCGCTTGGCATTACCTAAGTATGTGTGTAAATATATATATTTTTAAGACGACATTTATTAAATTTTGAAATAAGCACACACATACACACATATGTATATGTGTGTAAACGTATATCCTCTTACAGCGCACACACATACACACCCATGTGGCACAGCGTAAAACAATAAAGCACTTACAAGCAAATAACAAGACATATCTGCGGTTAGCAGTGAAATAGGACAACAGCAACAGCAACAGCAACAGCAACAACTACAACAACAAGCATAGCAATAATAATATTAACAGCAACAACAACAACTTCAGCTGCTTAGTGGCACTCAGCCGACAGCAACACGTACATACTTATTATTAAGTGTAAGCCTCATATGCTTACTCATGCGCTTACTCAGCACTCGAGAGTCCTTCGGTGTATGTACATAAGTTCAATTGTTGGTTATTGATTTAAATATATACTTGTACATGTATTCACACATACATACATATGGATATCATGTATGTAGTATAACCGTAAGGCATTAGCAGCTCAATGCGCCGTTGCCAAGTTTCTCAGCAGTGCATGAGTTGCAAATTTAAAGCAGAATTTAATTTGTTGAAAAGGATTTGTGGTAATATTGGCACAATTTGCTTGCCACCCAGTTGTCTCGTTTGAACTTGTTTGGCTATTTTCAGTTGCAATAATGTTAGCTATTAATGTATTGCATTATAGTATACATATCGGAGTTTCAGAGCAGCCGCTGAACTTAAAGCAGTTGAAGTATTGCATCTTTTTTAATAGAAAAAAACACTTTCGCCAAATTTATGTTTAGTGATACAGAGATATATGACACTAATACCGATTTAGGCAAGAAAGAGACTGATCAGACGAAACTACTCAAACTCCTTGAAACGTAAGTAAGTTAGATGAAAACATCAAAACCGCCTGATATTTTCTAGAGCCATAGGTGAGTTTACAAAATTATGATTTGAAATAGTCAGGCTAGCTTCTTATAAAAGGACAAGAGTTATTGAAAGGTCTAAATGTCAACTATCATTACTTTTTTATAAAGACTGTAAATCCTTCTGCGTAAAGGCGTATTAAGAACACAACGTTGACATAAAAAATTACACCGTTGCCAATTTTCAGTAACTAACAAATCAAATTGAAAATCGAAAAAAATTTTCAACTAGTATTCGAACTGATTGCTGCTTCTCAATTAAACTCAGAGCACCACTAAAATGGTTGATATTATCTTAAAGTAACAACTTCTTTAAGACGCTTCATTGCTTTATATACATACATATCTTATTATTAGTGCTCGAGCTACCCGCAGCAAACTACACTATCAACAAATTTTGATAGCCACAAGGAAAAAAGTCGGTGAACTTTGTATAAAGTTCGCATAATCACTTTAAATATCGTTGCAACTAATCTGGTGATTAAGCTGGCGCGCAAAAGTATGCTTCTGAAAAGAAAAATTAAGGTTTTGCTGTAGGGAATACGCAAGCTGTGAAGCACTATTAAGAGCTATGTTATGAAGATGTAATGAATAACTAAGCCATCGGTCGTAATGAACGGCTTAAGTGTGTGTGTGGCAGACACAAAGCAAAGACGCCATGTTTTTTATCTCTAACGCGATGTTCCACGCTTCTTTCGCAGCTATCTGCGCGTTCGTAATTTAAAATTACCCGCCAGCATTAAGCTAAATGATTGTAATCAACATTAGGCGACAGAGCCTGAGCGCAAGAAAACGGCAGCCTTTATCATGCTAAGTTCGAAAACATGGTTGGCGGTCAATAGCGAAGTCGGCAACCCAAATGGTAGGATTGAAATGCGCAGACAGGGCTTCAAAGAGTGAGTGGCCGCATCAACTTAACAATAAGGCTTTCAAAAAGGATTTAGTGATCTCTGGACAACAGCCTACCTCTTCGGTGGCTCCCAGCTGGTTTCGGTGCTTCAGCACTACACTGACGCTTGCTCATTTGTGCTGGCTCTTTATTCATTACTGCCAATTCTTTGTTTCATTTCCGTTCGGCGCTCGCTCGTTTATTTTACGACACCCTTGAAACTATCAAAACAAATCCAGGCACAAGCAGAGTGTTGGCATAGACTTGGCACTAAGTAAGCGGAAAGTTGAAAGCGCCGCATTGGGTTACATTTAGCAGCGTCATTTACCGCCGTTACGACCACTTGTCACTCACCGCAGTTAGCTCTTGCCCACTTCGCTTGCACTTAAATTGCGAAATGGGGCAAAAAGGGGAGCAACGCAAAAAGGCAGCGGAAACATTAACCATTAAACTAAATGAGCAACATTTTCGAGTATTGCCAGTTGAATTGTAAGAGTCGTCAATGTTTATTCTGCCAGGCAGCGCACTTTTCTGGCAATTTTCGGCCATTTTTCTTTGTTTTTCCTTCTTCTGCTTCTCCGTTGCTTTCGTCGTCTTCGAATATGCTCCAACAATATCGAGGCAATGCTGCGCATCTGATTGTTATGGCTGTGAAGGAAAAAATAAATACTTTTATGCTATTACTACTTCAAGCATTCGTGCTATTTTTGGACTATTTCAACTCGCCGCGCTCACTCTTCTTCATCGATTTTTGGGTAACTACTTGTACTCGTATTTAGCAGTAATGCAATATTTTGTGCCTCTTTTCCGCTGACTGTTTTTCGCTTGAAAGGTGTGCTTACAGTGTTGCATGAAATGGCAGCATACAATTTAATTTAATTGCCAATTTACGGAAAATTGAAGACATATGAAACAAAAGCAGCAGAGAAGACGGAAAGTATGCAGAGCTTTGACTCGCACGCCAGAAGCGATGAATTTATGGAAAAGTCAGAAAACGGAGTTTAATTGAAAATAGCTGAGGTAGAAAATCGCTAAAGGAGACAAGGAAACTACGGAAGCAAAGAGAAACCAAAGGCTTGCGCTTTATGAGAGAGCGGCTAGTTAAATTGTGTGGAAAAAGGGAAAATATACATATGTATAAGCGAGTAAAACTCTAAAGTTAGTAAATTCAGGAAAAGCGGGGTGAAAATTAATTTTGAACAAAAACGAAACAGTACTAATTAGTAGATGAGAAAAACAATGAAATTTTTTTTGGAAATGTGGTAGAAAAGGTAGTAGGAAAAAAGCTGTTGAGAAGCAATGAAAAGGTAGTATATTTCAAAAAAGATACGAAAAAGTATGAACAACAGGTTTGTTCAAGTTAAATGTTGTTATAGTAGTAGATAAATGTATTAAATATAAAGAAACCTGTTGGAGAGTACTAAATTACAACTATAGCAGTTCGAGAGGAGAAGAAGTAGTGTCTAAGGAGTGTAGTTCATGGATGATTTTAAAATCTTACTATCCAGAACATAAAATAAATATTGTTTTGGCCTTAAAATACGAATTAATCCATAGCACTTAATGATTTTTAAAAATGATGGAAAAAGTGATGACATTAATTGACCATAAAAATAATAGCCAGCTAATCAATAAAACATAAATATTACGGTCTGGTACAGTAAAAATACCGAATCGAAACAAAATTCAAAAAAGTAGTAGAAGGTAGAAAAGTAGTAGAAATCAAGGTAGGACATAAAATTAAATTATATATGAAAAATGTACAATAAAAGCAGAAAAAGTTCACATAAGAAAAAAGTAGTGATATAAAATTGGCATAAAATAGAACAACTTAGCAGAAATAAATAGTAGTAGGTGACATAAATTTGAAATGTAAGTTCAAAATATAGAGTTAAGCATTAAAAACTAATACATTTCAAATTAGTGTGAGGCACGCAATGGTCTAAATAAAAAAATAGTAGTTTAAATACAAAAGTGCACTTAAAGCAATAAAACGTTTAGAATCTGCTACTGAACAAACATTCTGGTAAATATAAAACCTTGGCACGGCTGTAGGAGTAAAAAAAAAATTACCAAAACCAACTTTTAAAAAAGTGGTAGAAATTACAAAAGTAGTAGGAGACATAAATTTTAAATTGAAATACAAGATATACAGTTGAGCACTAACCCCGCTGCTGAGGCAATTAAAATTGAGTGTGGGAGGAGCTTGGTGGCCGCACAACGGTCTTAATAAAAATAGTAGTAGCGCACTTAAAGCAACAAAATAAAATCAATTGCAGCAGCAAAGCTACAAGATGCCCATTTATGTTGTGACATTTATGTAGTGGCACGCAGAAGACGATATTTGATTTTATCTATTTTTTTTAACACCCAACCCACAATCCACAAGCGCCCCCATCACTTTTTGTAAACATATTTTTCAGCATTTTTCGTTGGCTAAAGAAAAAAAACACTCAAAGTGCAATTTGTATACACGAAATTGCAGTTTGCAAAGTGCAATAAACGCAAATGGCGGCAAAGTCATAAAAAGGAAGACGTAAAGCAGCACCGAAGAAAATCAAAAATAAGGGAAATTCACGAAAAGAAAAAGAAGCCACAAGACGCCACAAAGAAGGGCGAGAATCACACGAAAAATTGGTAAAACAGCAAAAAAGAAAACGGTAAAATCGTGTGCAAAAAGTTATTGCAACGAAACTTGGCAGCAGTGCAGACGCGTGCGTAAAGCATAAGCGTACGTGTATTGCATACTCTTGGGCGCATATACATTTATATATGGCAGCATAGAGAGCTGCCGTTATCTACATCACAGCCGAAACGGTAAAAAGTTTTTATGTACAACTTTTACCGCTACAAATGTACGACACCACTGCTATTTACTGCAACAAGCGACAACAACAGCAACAGCAACAAACTACAATAACACTTGGGGAATTTTTATGAAGTAGCAGTAGCTGTGGCGTTGATAAAAAGTGGACAAATCGCTGTGCGCGCATAAGTAAAGCAAGAAATAAGTAGCAGAACAAAAATAATATGCCAAAAAGGGAGCAGCAGATAACGGCGATATATCTACTACTTTATTTTTAGCCACTTAAAAGTTCGTATTTATATATTTTTTCGCACACACACACACACACACACACACGCATGCTCACCACTGTCGAAAGCACGAGTTAGTGTGTAGAGAAAGCGAAAAAACGGGTTTTTGTTAAGATGGCTGTTGACGTGTGTGTGTGTGTGCGCGAGATAGTAAACAATCAGCGCTGCCGCTCATCGCCGCGGGCGCGCTGCTGCTCCTTATTATGACAGTTGCGGCGCGGCATTAATGCATGCTGCGGGCGCATTGTGTGGTCGCATGAAGCCTTATGCACATATACACTACTACTGCTTACAGCAGCGCGCTCTAACGACGACGCTGCCACAACCTAAAATCGCTTTTCCTCGCTCTCCTCCCCCGCCAGCTTGCCAATTTATGCGCAAGCAGCCCCGCAATGAACGAATGCACCAGCGCCCCGCGCAGCGCCCTCTATGTGTGGCCGCGTAGTTTGTGCTTTGACTTAGATTGCATACATTTAGGCGCTGCATGGCAGTAAACTAGAGTTGAAGTAGCTGCTTTTGCTCCTACATAAGCGCGCGCGTGTGTATGTGTGTATGTCCGCACAACTACCAATCATTTATTTTAGTTTTTCCCTCAACACATTCGTTGCAACCCTGCATGGCACTAAGGTAAGGGTGAAGGTTTCGACATCATTTTATTCACCTTTTAAATATTCATTGGGTCTTTCGTATTTTTCGCGCGCTTAATGAGCAAAATGCAAAAATGTAAAGGCGTTGCTTTGACTCCACATTCACGTTTGAGTGGCAGCAGGCGTGCGACTTTCAGGGGGGAGTGTGGGTGTGGACGGTTTTGATAAATATTTAAATGCGTGCAGTTGTACGTTGTGCTTTGCACGTGGCAGATAAGCAAAATCACAGGTGCAATAAATTCGTTTGTGTTGTTAGGTTTTGTCTTGAACTTTACGATGACTTTGAGAGCGAGCATTTAAGGTAGAATAATAAGTAAGTATGTCGAACGGTGGAATTAATGCAATGAAGGCTAAGGAGGACCTCAGAAAAACAGTACAATTACAGCTGAGTTACCAACCAGTTGTTCTATTAGATTACAGCCCAAAGGTATTCTTGGTATTCTATAAGTTTTACTGAAACCCAATAAATTTTTGTGGAAACTAAGGCAGAGAAAGACTTCAAAAAGAACATATTTTGGTAGACATAACCCAAACAGCAAAAATTTAGTCCTCAGCCAAGATGACCAGAAATTTCGACTCGAAAAAAAGTCTTAAATTTCTGAGGCTTCAAGTTTGCTGAGAGAGAAAAATATCTGACGCGTGCTGTGTACAGCTGAGTTCGCAACCAGTTGTTTTATTAGATTGCAGCCCAAAGGTATACTATGAGTTCCACTGAGACCCAATAAATTTATGTAAGGCAGAGAAAGACGTCAAAAAGAACGTATTGTGGGAGACATAAGCCAGACTGCAAAATCTTACTCAGTACTAAACCATTTTGATGCATCTTTTAACCATATTTCCGCACATTTTCAAGAATATTTTGTCCGGAAATTTCGACTGGAAATGCACCAGCTTAAAAAAGGTTTTACATTTTTGAAGCTCAAGTTTGCTGAGAGAGAAAAATAACTGGCGCGTACTCCGCTTACCTTAAATTTAATTTAAAGCTACTCTTATAATACTGACAACCTACTTTGTACACTCCCTTGCCAAACACCCTAAATTTAATCCCAAAAATCGCATTAGGTGCGGCCTAATGCAATATCGAATTCATTGAAAATATGATTTTCCCGCGCACAAGTAATAGAGAGAAAATCGCATTAAATCTAACGGCATTTGGCAAATCAAAGAGAAGCCAAATAAAATCAGATCAAAATGGAGGCAGCAAATCGAAAATCAAAAATGAAGGGTAAACGATTTCAAACACAAGTAGCACATACACCCTTACGCACCAGGCATATTACGCAGGAGAGAGGTGGAGTGCGGGGGAGCGCTTGGAGAAAAAATGTTTACTACCAAGCTAATAAATAGGCATTAAATAAATCGTTGATTGTGGCTAAGTTGTAGAAGCAATGGTTTAGAAATGATTTGTCGCTGAAGTGCGAAGAGATTTCACTTTAGAGGTTATTTTTCGATTGAATTTTGGCTAAAATTGTTTTAAATATTTCTAGCTGATTTTTCGTGCATTTTTTCTAATATGGATATATGTCTATCTACAAAATATACATAACAATGTTTATAACAGTTGGTTTTAATAATTTTAATAAGTTAGGCGCACAAAGGTATGCTACAAAGCTATTACATTTATATTTAAAAAAGTCATACCTTGTGCCAGCTTTTTCCTCAAAAATGATGACTCGAAATTATCTTATGCTTTCATTTAAATTTCTTAATTTTTTTTGCAACTTTTTCTAGAACATGCTTGTGGCAACCTTGCCCTCGAGGCTTGTATTTAGTCATCAAAAATGTTTAGCATACTTTTTTGCGCAAACAAACAAGCAAATTACCAAGAGAGTGCCACTACAAATTTGCTGCAAAATTTTGCTTATCAAAAAGGTAGCAAAAAGTGGAGGAAACGGAAAATCAACCTCAATTTTATTTTGAAGAATATATTGCAGAAAGCAACCACAAGTAGTTATGAATGTCTGGAGCGGGAGAGTAAAGAGTCGGATCGGATATGACGGCACGAAAAAGAGAGAGGGATCAACAACGCCAGCGGAGCGTGCGAAATCAAATGCTAAACAGCACAAAAGTACAGTAATAACCACAACAAAAGCAATAACTACAATCAGCGCAAACTTTTTACAGTTACTCTAACTGTAATATAGACAGCAGAGACAACAAGCTAAGCAGCAAAAGAAATGTATGTAAACAACAACAAAGCAAATACTTTGCTTATAATGAAAGTACCGAAAAGCAAATAAAATGTGGCGAACGAAAGTGGTTGAAGCGCACGAAGGCGGGAGGCGGGGCGAAGGGAGTATAGAGGGAAAAACAAGAGCGCACCCTCGTAAAAACTTTTTAGCAATTTAACAGTTTCAAAAATTTGTTTGCTTTTATGCTGCGTGTTGCCGTTGTTGCAGTTGTTGTGGTTGTTGTTGCAAACGACAAGACTAAAAGACAATCAAAATGTGAATCCCAAAGCGCAAATTCACAATGAGAAGACAAAACGAGGAAAAGTATGGAAAAATTGCAATTTTACAATAAAAAGAGATAAGACAAACGAATTTGCTCACTGGGAGCCGGGGGCGGGGGTAGAGCGGCGAACGAAAATAGAAAATACTTAACTAGGTAAATGAGGGGGAGTCGCGTGCGCCGCTGATGACGGTGGGGTGTATTGTGGGTGTCTGCCACCGGAAACCACATGAAGGCAAGCAAACGACGAAAGGACATGCTCAATGAAGACCAGTGAGCTGATGACGAGGAGCGGACGCGCGAAGGAGAGAAGAAGAGGCCGCCCGCCTCGGTGCCGAAAAAGCGTATAATAACCCGAAGAAAATGACATAAATTTGCAATAACGTCACACAACAATAACAGCGACATGTTTTTCGAAAACCCAACAACAAGAAGCAACAACACCAATTTGCTTTTGCACCGCACAAGCTACGCACGGCTAATGGCACTTCCAACACTCTCGTCGTCATGGCATATTTAGGCATTGCCACAGCAACGGCCACAACGGTAAATAACAGCAGAAAATTGCGTCTGCTAGCAGCACATTTGTGCGAAATTGAGAAAATGAAATTATCGATTTTCAGCTATCGATGGGCGCGTTCCTGGCAGCTTGGCACTGACAGCACAAATGGGCGGTCTGGTGTGAGGCTGAGTTGAAATGAGCTGAGCCAAGCCGAACTGAGTCGCACAACGTTACGACATTTAGAAGTGCTGCGAATGTTGTAAGCGCAGCTGAAGGTGTGGTGGCAGAAAAAACGTTAACTACGGTTGCATTGAAGCTATAATACCCTTTCCAGATAAAAAAAAAAACTTTTTATACAACAAATAGATTTCGTTCGGTCGGTTTGTATGGAAGCTATATGCTATAATGGCCCGATCTGAGCAAATTGGTGTGGGTCTTATGGCATTGCCTTGAATAATAATCAAAATTTCGTGATCTTAATTCGTCAAAAAAAAAAGATCTGCAAACAAAAACTTGATTCCGATAGTTCAGTTTGTATGGAAGTTAAGTGATCTGATATCAGCAGTTCCTACAAATGATCAGCTTCCTGGAGAGAAAAAGACATGGGCAAATTTCAGATTTTTATCTCAAAAACTAAAGAAGTAGTTCGCGTAAATAGAAGCGGACACATGGACATGGTTAAAACGACTCAGCTCATCACATTTACATACAAGGTGCGTAAACAGGACTTTTAAAAAAAAGAACAATTTGAGTTTTCGGCAAAATCAATTTATTTTATTCAAAATAGTGAAATAGTAGAGCTGCTTTGCACGGTCCAAAAGCATGTCGAACGAGTGTTTTAGCTCGTTGGCCAGTGCTAGCCTTTTGAATGGTCTTTACGTTTACGTAACGCTTCCCTTTCATGGGCAAATGCATTTTTCCGAAAAGGAAGAAGTCGCACGGTGCCATATCAAGTGAATGCGTGGAGTGGTTGATGGTTAAAATGTGATTTTTGTATATATCCATCATCACTCATTTATATACATACTTCAAAGGGTCTCCGACGTCTCCTTAAGGGTGTTACAAGCTTCGTGGTAAACTTAATAAACACTGTTCAGGGTATAAAAATCACAGAATTAAAAAAAAAAAAACGGTTCGCCACACTCCCTATCAATGAGTGAGAGCTAAAATGTGATAGATATTTGCGACAGACCAGGTGCTGCAATATATCAAATAGGGCGGAAAGGGTTCGTAAAAACTCTAAAGCACTGTCTACTCCTTGGAGCACGAAAACCTCGAAGATATGGATATGCTCTGCTTCATTTGTTGTTGGGCAATTGGTTAAAGGATCTACAACAGAGTAAAATCGCTTGTAAAAAAAGCCCAGGATTGGCATGCCAATACCAAGAACTGGCTCTCAGGAAAACCAAAGACGTTTAGAGTCTTCTAAGAGTTTTATAACTAAATTGGCACACCTAGATTTAATATCAATAAGAAGTATTTGAAGAAATCTGTAGTTTGAAAACTATCTAATCCGGACTCCTACCATCATAAGCGGCACCTTCAAGCTCGGTAATATGTACTGAAGGGTCTGCCAGATAGCTAGCATAATACTGATGGAATAAATGTCTAATTTACACTTTCCTTAGCATTTCTTTATTTTATCTCAAGTCCACTAAGTCGAGGTCGTAAAATTGCTTTACTTCCTATAAAAATTTTTTACGTGACAACTTAAAATTTTATGTACTTACTGACAAAGTGTTGCTTTTTTATGTTTATCAACGCTTACCTGCAAATAAAAATATTAATAATAAATTATTCATTAAATAAAACTATTTATTTTTAATTTTTATAAAAATTTTCTTAAAATAATGGCAATAAAAAAGTATTTTATACGCTCGTATTTTCAACAAAGCACTACGTCTCTGATTTTCCGCAACAACAACAAACTGAACTCAAGAGAATGCGTGGAATCAAGCGAAGTAGAGCGCAACGCAGAACGCCTTAAAATATGCAACGTCAAAGATAAGAAAGCACGCACATACAACCACACACCGAGCGACATGCGACATGCATATAAAATGCCATAGCAGTGCAAAGCAACAGCGGAGAAAGTAGCCAAAAAAGCGTATTACAAAAAAACAAGAACAAAAACAGCACGTACGCAAAGAAAAACAACCACCCAAGCAGCGCACGCTGCGTCGCACCCACACTTGCGACACGCGTGCTCTCAACGCTGCCAACAACAGCAGCAACAGTAGCAATAACACGACTACTTTCCGGATTAGATTGGTGTGGCGAAAGTGTTTGTATGTACATATATATATGTATGTATGCCTCTGAGTTGAGTTTGTTGATGTTGTTGTAGCTGTTTCCCCACTCTCCCCCCCTCTTTTGTTCATCGTGTTTATTTGTTTTCGCTTATTTTCGTATGTACTACGCAGCAAAGCATAAATTGTAAAAGCACTGCACGAACAACAACAATAACAATGGCTACAGCGTAAGCTGTAATCAAAGTAAGCTGCCGATAGCGTGCAAAAGTGGCCACGAAGGGAGCGAGAAGGAGTGGACGCAGCGTGGAAAATGGTAAGAAGTAACCGCAATCAAAGGGAACAGTAAACTTTGCTGCGTAGATGTGTGTATATGCGCGTGCAAATGATCACAAATTCTAGTTAAAGAAATGACCTCATCCTAAGAGAGTGAGTTTCAATCAAGCAAGCTGTATGCTAGACTCAAAAACCGGTAGCCACTTGCCATCTAGAAAGATAACCCGCCGGTCGCATAAGCAAATCCATTCTTTTGTCGGACCCACGTCAGCGGGGTCTATCTAATCGAGTGAATCCAATTTTTAAGGACTTGAGACCGATTTTCTACCGCTACAGCAAAAACTAAATCTGTTTGTCTCTAAACTACATATACTATCCGCAATATCATATAAATACCGGTTTCGTAATAACACTTCTAACCCTTAGCCGTCACAGAAAAAAGTATACAATTTTTATTGCTTACTTTTTCTGGATTCCAACTTGATAACAGGAACTTCTGCTATTGATAGGTTCAATATAAGCCTTCAAACAAAAAGAAAGCAGTAAAATAGGTACTTTCTTCCGTTCAGTTGAAGCCTTGCCAAGCTTTTTACAAGACATAGCGGCAAAGTAAGTCAACACTTTGACTCTATAACTCAAGAAAATTTTGCTGCTAATGAACTGAAGGAAGTCAACAAGCTGCTGGGACAGACAAAATTCCAAAACCAAAAAATCAACTAAGGGCCTTTGGCCACGAAAAAGGCATTTCCTTAAGCGTTAAATATTTGCGGCACAGCCTTGCTTCAATCGAACACTTCATTGTAAAGCAAATATAAACTGCCACGCGAAATCAAGCTCCCGAGGCAATTGCAGCGACTTGTGCGGCGAATGCAATTTTATGCCAAGAAATTTTTCCAGGAAAGAGTAGTGGCTCGTATGACAGAGTTGCATTTGCTTGCAGAAATACTTCATTGTGCTACAAATTTTATGACTTTAACTAAGTACGCAGCCATTTACTCTCCACTTACGGCACGCGAGAAGCAATTTGACGTTTGTGAAAATCAGTGGCAAGAAACTATAGCCAAATAAAGCAAATACCTAGAATCACTGAAAATTGGCAACAACGCACGCAATCAAGCATGAAACGCTGAGTGCGCGCTTACCAACACTGCCGCTTGAGTGTTACTGCGACATTTCGCCATTTGAGTGGAAGTTTCATACAGTCCACAATAAGCGAATAAAGCGCATGCATTGAGACATCTTCGCATTGTGTCTGAGTGTGCGTATTCGTTGTGCTGCCAAAATACCGAACAAGCAGCCAGCCAAGCGTAACATTGTTATTCGACAAGCACAAGAAAGCAGCGCGTTGAGCAAACGCTGAACAAAACGAAATAAAACCCAAATAAATGAAAAGCAGAGGAGTCGACGAGGACAAAGACGCTGGCATCAGGCGAAGTATACAACTTCGCAGCAGTTGAAAGTCAACGAGCGGGGCGAAGAGACTCAGCGAGCGACAGCAAGGACAACAAGGACGAAAAGTATTTGTAGCGACAGTTAAACGGTACACCAGAGGGAGTAAGCGGCTGGGAGGCAGGCTGCAGCGGGTGGTGGCAATGGCAGCAAATGACCCAACACGCTGTGCATACTGACTTGCCCAAGCACCAGCGTTGCCAGACAGGTGTGAGCAACTGCTAAAAAAGCGACGAGTCAATACTGCCAGCAGTGAGCGCCTTGGGCGCTGACGTTGATAAAATTCGGCTAAAATATGCTGAGCACGTTGGGGCATTTGTGAAATTGCTTCGCTGCGAGACGTTGCTGCAACGGTTACTTATTTTTATTACCGTTGTTGTTGGCAACGTCGACGACGTTGGCACCGTTATTTGTGCGATTTGTTGGTGCAGTCAAATAAGAAACTGTGCGATAGCAGAGGTGGCGAGAGGTGTCTCACACACGTGTATTTATTTACGAGCCCAAACGGGCAAATGTGTTGCACACTCGGCTCCAACAAAGTGAGGAGCATAACCGAGTATGTATTTACGACGCAGTGGCAATAACAGTCAACTGGAGAAACGAGCGTAAGAATGGCTTGCCATTGCATAGGTGAGTACAAATTAAAAGCGTATGAAATAAATTTAAAACGTATTTAAATTTCAGCGCGCAGATAACGGTTTGAAGAAACAAGCACAAATAATGGGACTTCAGCACGTGTGCGGGTACGAAATGTGATAAATGAGGTGACAGGGGTGGAGAGTGGTGCTGGATTCAAAGACGGAGCTAACGAATAATGGCAGGTGAAGAATGAAGCGAAAGTACACCAACAAATCGTGTGCAAGAAACAATATAAGACTCCCGAAGCTACTTCCGAAGACTGGCAAAGAAACGTAAAAAATGGTCAGGTGCAGAAACTGTTAAACAACTTGTTGTTGCTACGACAGCACGAAGTACCGAAGTAGAAATGAAGTTGCGGACTGCTGCCACGACTATGGAGTACACTTGAAGAGCAGCAATGGCGGAAGTGTTGGCATTTGTTAGGTGCTAACTGCCACAGCGACTTATAAATAAATGTGTGCTGCGTAGATAAGCGGAAATACGATGAGAGGAGGTAATATGCAGAGGTTATACAAATTGAAAAATATGAGTAATAAAGAGAAAAAATGCAGGAAAGCAATATATCGGTGCACAAAAAACATTACAGAACTGAAAATTAGAGCAAATGCAACTACAGCGCAGCTTGATTGCGTTGTTGCCAATTTTCAGTGATTCTCCGTATTTGCTTCATTTGGAAATTATGTATATTTTTTTATGCCGCAGTGCAGCCAAAGTCAGGTCGATAAGTTTATTTCTGCTATATCAATGCTTCCTACTGATTATTCAGAACTTGCTTACAGCTCATGGTTTTCTCTAAAGGTAATAAGAGTTCAATTAGTCGTGAAAACAATATTTCAACAAGCTCATGAACAAGCAAATCGTGGCCTTGGAATCGTCATACAATTTAAGTACGATTCAATGTATCACAAATCACACCACAAGCCTTTATTTGAATCATAGTATCCTTGGAAAGACAATTTCATGGATTATAATTCACTTGGCATATGATTCCTTCTGAAACTAGGGTAAGCCTTAAATGCCTTTGTCTGTCTTTAGAGCGCCCCAACAGCATTGCTTAACACAAACTCCAACAGAACAAGTTGCCCAATTAACTAAACAGGAACTTAATAAATCAACCTTAAAGTGTCGAACAATAAAAACTCCCGGTTTTTCTAGTAAATATTCGAACTAAACCCTCAAAAATGGTGGCAGCTTTTGCAAAAAGAAGACATGTGCGTCAATATTTTTGCAGCATTTCGTTTTTATTAACTCACTTACGCTTGTTTGACGCTACGTTTATGTTCGGTTGGCAATTGCTCAAACGCGTCGTGTATAACTTCACATAACTGTTGTGTGGAGTACTGCCGTAAAATAAATATGGCACGAGCTGCGCTTAAAAAATTCCGGGCAGGCTAGCAGATTTGCATGTGTATACCCTGCCAGTTGGCCATAAATTAAAAGCGAGCGTGGAAAAGTGTGCTGGCAGCGGCAGGTGGCCGAAGTGGCCGCGCGCCTGTGTGTGGCATACACTTGTGTGGAATTTAGAGCCAATATAGCGGTATGTGTGTTTATGCGCGTGCCTATTCGTGTGTGGAAGCTAAGCTCATATGCAAACTAAGCGCTTACATACCCAAATTTCCACACACGCACACGCACACACAGGCGCGCGCACACTCAGACAACGATTCGGTATGGAAATGCTCACATGGATGTATGTTTGTGACAGCACACGTGCGCTTTGGGCACTTATGCAAACACAGCGTTGTATTTTTTGTCGTTAGCTACACTTTACCGTTATTTTCTTCACTCAGCACCAAGTGTACTGTGGTTAAGTGAACCTACCGCAAATTTCCATGGACACTAAAGTGCCAAGTGCAGACAAAGGATATAGACATCGACACACATGCGCATACAAACACACACATATGCGCATATACAAAACCGCTATAGTGGAGTATGTGTGTGTGGGTGTAGCGCCTTATAAGCGTACTTCAGCGCCTTAGTGTAGGTGTGTCATGTGCGCATGTGTGTGAGTTGGAGCAAGAAGCTGCCGAAAAAACTATAATAAGTTCACGGGGAAAAGTGGAGCACCGAAGAGTTATGCAAAAAGGGTAAAAACCAAGAAAAAGGTTAATGGAAAAGTGCAAAACGAAGTGAGAAGCAGCAAAATAGGCGCAGACAAGCGGCTAAAAAGCGTAGCTAATGCTGGACACCTATATGTGCACACGCCTGCTGCGGCTTCTACTTCGTCGAGTGCCTTTTACCACACATTGGCATATTTTTTCATGCAAATTCCCAGTCACTTTCTGGCATGCCAGAGTTTTGTGCCACTTATACGAATTTTCTGCTGAAATGATGCCTTTCTGCATTCTTAAGCCGTGTTAAACGGAACGCCTACTTTGACAGAGTTGCCTTGTGGAAAGAGCTGGCTAAAAATAAGCCTGCAGTTAGATGAATAACTGGGAAGTCGGCAAGAGAAAGGATCCTCGCTTATAGTACGGCCATTTATTATACTATCGGGACTAAAATCCCCTCACTCTAGTATCTCCTCTCTCTTTCCCGCGCTTCTGATGAAGTTCATCAGTACAAAAAGTTTTATCTGTGCAACATCCGAGACCCTTTAAGAGCTAGTAAGAGAACCTCAGAAACAAAGCCGAGCTCAAGCTCGTTTTTTCAGCTAAATGTACTTTTATGAGTTTCTGAAGACCTGAAGCCTTTTTTTTGTTCTTGATATCTTAATAAGGTAGCAGCAATCAACTTCCAATTTTCAAGTGTCCTCAAAAACTATTGGAGTCCTGCTGCATTTATCCACTCAAGCCACCATCAATTTTTCTAATAATATTGGTAGTCGAAAAAGTCTTTTCGTATTTCTAATCCGTTATCGGATATAACCAATATATAACCATTTTATAACCAATACGTAACCATTTTATAGCCAAAACTCAAATTTTTTCGACTACCCGATATTGATTCTAACAACTTACAACTTTTAAGATTTCCTCAGATCGAAAAACATGTCTTATGTTTTTCTCATCAGTATGAAAGCTAACAAATCCTAGTGAATTATCTGAGATTCTACAATTCTAGAACAAAATGAGGGATCCTGAATCTCAAATTATGTTGAAAATACGAAGAGCCGAGCTTGCTGATATGAAACTGCTAAGAAATCTTTAAAATGTAACACATTTTCCAGATCTTGCAGCAAAAACAGAAAAGTGTTGTTGTTGGATAGGTAAAGCTGGCTATAAAATTGACGTTCTAAGCAGAGAAACTTTTTTGTTCCACTGTCCAGTTTTTGTCAAACTAAGAAATAAATTTGCCGCAGGCTCTAGCCCCTTCATAGATATTCGAAGGTTGTTGTTGTTGGCGATAAACATTCCTAAAGTAATTTCGAGGAGTGTTACCGAGTTGACAGTCTAAGGCCAGATAAAAATCCGGATCCGTTTCGATTACTTATACCCGACGGTCGTGGGAACGGTCCTTTTGATTCATACTTAGGAGCTCTGAGCTGCACAGCAGACGGCCGTCTCTAGCTGTCCAAGTGGAAGCATTCGTGTCTTCACGGATATCAGCCGGTTTAGCCGACCTAATCTAACCTAACCCTTTTTTCTTTCACCTCTTAACCTTTATCTATTTTCTGAAATGTTTCATACATTTTCTTAAGCTACAAACCACGAAAAAAGTACTTCGAGGTGTCCAATTTCTTTGAATACCTACAATTTCTAGAAGCTGTAGCTGCATGTAGTTCAACAATTATGGTTTCGTACACACAACTAGCATCAAAAAAGCGCCTGAAACCCCAAAAAGGTTAGTAATCAAGTTGAAATCTTAAATTATCACAATTAAACATCAACGAAGATGTTTAAAACAGAAAGCGAAGCAAAAGCAGCACAGTAGCCAGCTTAGCTGTCGTAAAACGAAAACGGGCAAGAAAAGGTAAGTTAGTGGCGCAGAAAAGTAGGCTACAACAACACGCTTACAGCCACGTATGCTGAGTAGGCCACTGGTGTGACAGAGCGGCTCAAAAGTCAGAGAGCGAGGCGTAGCAGGGGCAAATGTAAACACATAAAAAGTGGTCTATGGTAATATAATTTGGCTTTATAAGGATTTATGCTGGCAAAGGAGGTGAGCCAGCAGCCAGCGCAGGTACACAACAAAACCAACGGTGCATACGAAAATGTTTATGCTAATGTATTTTAATTTAAATATTTTTTGCAAAGTAGAAAGTACACATACAGCTTGTTTGAATGCGTCTGTGTGTGTGTGTGTGAGTGTTTTCATTACATTACTTTTTGTGTTTGTTGCGCCCCGCCACACAATCAACTCCAGCAGAAGGACTTGCCTAGCGAAAATTTGAAAGCGCTGCTGTGGTTTATAGCTGACGCAAACACACACACGCACGCACTCACACACTGCCAAATGTACTTAAAACACATTTGTATGCGCGTTGTCGCTTGTTTGTATAGTTGTTGTTGTTGTTTTGATGGCAATTTCACGGCTCGTGATTTTCTGCCACTCAGCGCCATACTTTTAAACACTTTTGCAGTGCCACACGCGCGCACACACACACAGCGACGCGCCTGTAACAACATTGTAGCTCATTTGCACACCATCACCGCCGTCAGCAACACGTTCGTTCAACGCTCAACGCTCAGCCTGCATGTTTATGTGGCTAATTTTCTAATTTTTCCCCGAAATTTGTGTACGAAATGCGAAATTAACAGTTATACATAAGCAACAAGCAACGCGACGCAACACATATACATAGTCGTATGTGTGTGTGTGTGAATAGAATTTGTGGCTTTTAGCTTCACAGAGATACAGTCTTTCCATTTGCGTTTTGTGTTTGAGCGTGTTTATGTGTGTGTGTGTGTCGGGAGCATGCAGCTGTAGTGCAGTTGTAGGCGTTGAAAACCGCCAAATAGATTGCCCTAAACGCAGAGCGGATAAAAGTTAAAAGCTAAAAGCATGCTACGCGCATCAGCCGCTGGCCCACGTAGCGTATACGTAACTAGAATTTTTACTTCTGGTTGTCCGTATGCCAGCAAGATGTTGTATTTCCATCAGCGTCATGACAGTGTTGGCAGACGTAGCGGTAGGTGATTAGCGTCATATGTGTGGTGTAATTGTTTATAATTAAAAAAAATTGGTTTTCGTGAAATACCGATAATTCTACGCCTCAGGTGGTGTAAGTTTCTGCACCTGTATGTATAGTAAAACATGTTTTTAAGGTGTTAATGACACAAGAAGAGGTTGCAGAGATTTAAATACTTGTATATCGTTGCTTTTGCTATGGTCTTACAGCTAAGCGAAGCATGGCATGAAGCCAATTTTATGGTTGGTAATGACTGCTTTGAAGTTCAGAGGTGATAAATTTAATGCATAAATATGCTATAAGCATATAAACAGCAAAGCGATACTAACCGGTTCAAAACCGATTAAGCCGATTGAACCAAATTTCGTAATATAACGGCACTTGTTTGAAATCTAAAGTTTTTAACAAGTTGCATGCAATGAAACAAATATTCAAATCATGGATTAGTGTTACATAATATTTTTGCGATATTTCTTAGTTACATGTACATACATATGTACATACATACAACATATGTATGTATGTATGTATCTTCTTCTTTTAAAAAAAATTGGTTAATTATACAGTTTAAACCAATCAAACTATACTAGTACATCTTTTAACTTAAAAATCAGCATTCAGTCCAAAAATTGTGTTGAAGTTATAATATACTGCCGGTCTTTACTTTTTGTGCCCGAAATTCATATATTCAATGATTTCAGCACATACATAGCAATATTGAGGATAAAATCGCATAACCGTTTCGCCCGTTTCGAACCGAGTTGAACCGGTTATGCTTGTTTCATTGCATATTCACCTTATAACATCTTTGCACGCACGCTCTTAGCTATTTTCAATATAAAATTGCATAACCGTTTCGCCCGTTTCGAACCGGTTATGCTTGTTTCAATGCATATTCACCTTATAACATGCCTTTCTTTTCATGCGTTATTGAGGTTGCAAATATAGAAACCTTAAATTTTTTTTGAACAACTACAAAATTAACGCACATTTATGCACATAATGTTATACATACATATGTAAACAATGCAGTTAGCCAGCTCACAACAGCATAACCGGTTGCAACACTGCCAAATTAATGTCACTAATTTGGTGCGCTTTAGGCGCATAAAAATCGCTGCCACTCTAATTCCACCTTGTCACATATTTCTGTTTTATTTACAAAATCACTGCACCAATCGCCCATTAATACAAATTTACAAATTTTATGCACAGCCAATATTTATTTAAGCCGAGCAAATACAAAATATTCGCGTAAATATAACCGCAACCAACAAACGCTAATATTATGCAGAGATCATGTGAGCGGTTGCCGGTATGGCAACTTGATCTGCGCCGAAATGTGCGCTTGTAAGCCAATTTTCATGGCTCATAAAATAAAATTTCACAAAATTCCACCGCAAATAAATATCAACAAATAAATGCGCAATTTTATTGCTAACAAATGGCTGTGCATTTAGCAATAATCCGGTGAGCACAGTGTATGAGTAGAAATTGTGTGTGGTGGGAGATGAGGACGGCGAGAAACATGCAGTTGCTGCGGTCGCTTACTGCACAAATTGACTGAGAGTGCGGAAGTTAGCCGCTTAAAAACATACAATGGTAATATCTTTCGTGGAAACTCGAAAAAAGTTGGATTTATATTAATTTTAAGGGATTAAAATTGTTAATAATGTAGAAAAAATTTCGCCAATTATTGTTTTATTTCTGCGCATGCATTTCATTCTTTCAAAGTGCACTCAGTTTACAAGCTTTCAGCCTTTTTCCATACAACCCGCAGCCTTTCATTTTACTTTTAATTTTTTTATTTTTATTTGTATCTTTCGCTCATTTTGCTGCATTTTTTCATTGTAACTGAGCACTTCTATCTTCGTGCTGCCACATAAATTTTGACCTATTTCCGTTTATTAAATTCCTAAATGGGCAAGAGATCATACCACATCGCATATGAACAGGCACAGCCGACCGACAAACGCACACGACAGATAGACGGATAAACCTGGCAGCCAACCAAAGCAGATGATGCCGCTGAAGTGTTGCACAGCGCCAGCGGCCAACAGGCTGAAATGAAATGAAGCTCGCACGAATGAATGGCCAGCTGCCAGCGTTGAGTCGTAAAAAGTAAGCGGTACGTAGTTAAAAAGTACAACAAGAACTACGGCATGTAGTAAATACATAAATAAAAACATAACCACTGCCGCAGTAGAAATCAAAATGGGCAGAATCCAAAAAAAAATCTGCACAAAAACGTAATTTATGCGAAAAAATTTTACCAGCTTCAATGGATGGCATAAAATGGCGAGCGGAGCGCTGTTGTTGGTCAGATATGGCAAATAACGGCAAAATGCAGACTATTTACAAATTAAGCCAGGACTATTTGGAAAAAACATTCACAGAAGTATATAAAAAAGAGCTGAAATTTGATGATTACTCTTATGCGCACAAAAGTAGGCTATGAAATTTTAATTTCGGGCTCGTTTGCTTAAAGATGTGTTTTTTCCACATTTCTTCTCGGAAATATTAACAAACTATTAGAAATGAGTAGAATAATTGGAAAAAAGTGATTTCAAGAGATAGTTAAAGACTCGGTAAGAGCCAGAAATGCAGGAGGCCGGAGAAAAGCGAGATTTATGGTTACAGTGTTGCTGCATCGTTTTAAATTCAATGTGTTTTTAACAGTTAAATTTAAATTAACTCCAAATTGGAAAACAATCTATAACCGTTTCAAACCGTTTTCATTCAAGACGAGACAGATACCTTTATGTTGGGTTTGACTGCAACAATTTTTGATGAATAAAAAATGCAAAGTCATTGCAAAGTGTAATTCTTTCTGGAAAAAAACCCAGAATATTTTATATGATACACAGGTTTGGTAGGAAACGTCCACATTTTTTTAAGAAAAATTAAGCTATAACCGTTTCACCCGATACATCATAACCGTTTCGCCCATTTCGCATTTTACGATTATAGCTTAAAAATTAAAAAAAAAACGGTTGAAATATTTCTTATACATCTAAAAAACAATTTCGAAAATCCGTCATTTACCGTTCCAACCGATTCTAACCGATTCGAAATGGTTATTTGTTTACCTGAAAATAATAAGTATTCTATGCATTTTTAATAAATATCATATAAATAATATAGTATTAATCTGCTTTTAGATCACTTATTTCTGGAAAAAAGTTTGTATATTATATTCAGTTTTGGTAGGAAACGTTCATATGATCGACAGACATATTTTTAAGAAAAATTAAGCTATAACCGTTTCATCCGATACATGTTAACCGTTTCGCCCGTTTCGTATATTTTATGATTATAACTTAAAAATTAAAAAAAGCTACAACATTTCTTATACATCTAAAAAAAATCGAAATTTACCGTTTCAACCGATTCGGAACGGTTATTTGTTCAGCTGAAAATAATAAGTATTCTATACATTTTCTATCATTGTTGTATATTTCCTATTTAACTCAACCTCTTCCTTAACCCACAAAAAATCAGAAGTTCTAATCTTTCCTTCTTCCACCGCATAGTTTTTGCTAACAGCAGCAATGCTCGAAATGTAACCTTTATTACGCCTACCAAAGCTGCCATTTCAGCTATACAAAGAAGCTTTGCTTTTGTTTATTTGTTTGTGTGTGTATGTGAAAAAGTTTGTTGTAATAAATGAATGACGAGTAATGTGTATAAATTATTTGCCGACATTTCTTTTATCACCACTAAGCCAAACTATACGAGTCGTCGTCCTTCACAGCATGTCCAAGCAAACATCCCCACATATACGCCTAAATGTATGCAGCACACTTGAGGCAAGCAAGCAACGCCCACACCGCACATTTACCCCTTTCAAAATGATTTTTTTCTTTGGTAGTGTTTCTTTCGCATAAATATTTTTTGAGCCGCTTTTGAGTGTCAGTTGTACAAACTGTCAGTGCGATTTGTCAGCTAAATGAATATCCTGACGCATATCCTGGCAAACGCTGAAGAGTGGCGCGCTTCAGTGCCTGTGTGCGTGTGCGTGCGGAGCCGAGTGACGGCGAAAAAGACAAGTGAGTTATTTGAACTGCCATAAGTAGGGTTGAGTGTGTGTGTGTCGCGTTGGTAAGATGAGGAGTTGGCTTTGCTGCAAATACGGGTGTGTGTGTGTGTCACTAGAATGATGGGTTTTGCGGCTGACAGCACTCGAAGTCATTTTTAATGTATGTGCGTATGAATTTATATGCAAAATAAAAGTGAAAGATGGCGGGGAATCTTTTTCACATATGAATTGAGGCAAAGGCGCACTAAAATGGCATAAAGGAGCTAAAGTGTAGAAAAGATAAAAATAAAAATTAGACGGTAAGAAAAAAGTGCGGTCGAGGTGCAAACAGAAAGGCTGTCGGTGAGACGTGGTGGAATGGGATGCCGAAAAAAGCTATTTTGTTGACAGTAGTTGGGCGAATTTTTGCATTAAAAAAGGATATATGCGGATATTTGCAAGCACACACACACAACTGCGCGCCCCAAAGGAAAGTAAAAGGGCTGTGTGGGTGGTCTGTCAATGTGATGAAGGTTCAACAGCAAGATTACAGCTTAAGCAAACGGGTTTTAAGGCAACCAAGCCAAGCATGTGTTGTGTGTATGTTTATGTAGAAGTGTAAGAAAAAATTGTGTATATGTGTGTGGTGTCTGGCAGCCATTCAAGCGTATTGTTTACTTAAGTATTGTTTACACACAGCTGCAGCGCACAATGGCGGCACTCATACACAAAAATTACTACGCAAGCGGTAACGAAATTGCTTGCGGTTGGCTAAGCCTTCACGCACACATACATACGTACATACGTATACATTTGTATAACGAAACACACACACAAACGCAGTCAAACAAACTAGCAACGCGTAAAGGAGCTCAAAAATTACCGACGCTTCCACCCGCGTGTGTTTGTGTGCGCCTAAGCAGCCATTCCATTTAATGTTATGTTATTTATTTTCCGCTTTTGCCTTTTTCGGCTGCAACAATTGAGTTAATTTAGTTGAAAAGTGGCTTTTTGGCACTTAATTGTTGCGCTTGAATGCATCGTAAAATATATACACTCACACTGTTTCCAATACACATACACACCACGGCTATGTACAGTATACATACAGACGAGCTCATTAAAAAATCATGGATAAAGCCAGTGAAGCGTAGAGATTTTCGCTTCATGCATTTTGCAATGTGCAATTCTGCGTTGCCTTTTTCTAGAAAATTCATATATTACATAAACTAAATATTGAGAAAAATGTGCTTAAAATTCATATATTTTGTAAAGAAAGAAAGAGTTTTTTTAGGAAAGAAAACTTTCGTTTTGCCAGAAACGAAGCAAAATGATTTATACTGGCTTAGTTATAAATTGTTGAAACATTTATATTTTGAAAATTTTTATCCTTTTAACTTGCGTATTTTTTTTTTTAATTTTCCAACAGAAATTTTTATTTTTCTTAGTTCATTTTGATATTTTGCACGCAAATAAGCTTAAACCGTTTCATAACCGTTTCGAACCGATTCACTACCACTACTAAGTATCGTAATTTGCAGCTAAATGTTATTTCGATATGAATTTATATTTATGTATATTTGATTTTTTTTATTTGCGCATTTTCGTTATAAAAACTTTTCTTACAGAAAGATTTATTTTTCTTGCGTTATTTTCACATTTTGCGCGCAAATAAGCATAAACCGTTTCATAACCGTTTCGAACCGATTCGTTGCTGCCACCACTGAGTATCGCAATTTGCAGCTAAATTTTATTTCAACATGAATTTACAGCACTTCCGTTGGTCGGAAGCGCGCTGGCAGCCAGCGAAAGGTGCACCATGCTATAATAAACAGCCACGGCAGCGCTCTGGCAGCCGGCATGTAAGGCAGTATCATAAAATGGCGCCGCAACCGCAAGCCATGCATACCGCGCATATTTTTCCACATTTATGCGTGCATATTTCAAACAACGTTTGGCGCACAGCGCGCGAATTTGTTTGTAGCCTGCCTGCCTGTAAGTGCCTGTCGGCCACGTACTCCACCCGCTAACAGCATGTCGAAAATTTCAAACAAAAATGGCGGCAATGGCGGCAACTGCACAATGCGTTGGCAAGCTAAGTCATGCATAGTTTTTGACGGTAGCCGCTGCGCGCATTGCATGCAAATGAGCCGTGCAGGCGGCCTGGCGATGGCAGCATAACGGTGTTGTGGCACTGGTGCGAATTGCTGCGGGGCGTGTGCTGGTGGCGCACAACATTATTTCCGTTTATGCTTGTCAACAGTAATTTGACTAAATGTCCTGTCGCCTATCAGCACAAGCGCGCAACAACAACAACACTATTTGTACAACCGTTATTGCTGCTGTCAGATATTAGTCAAAATGTTCGAAATGTATTTCTAACCACCGAACAACAACAGCAATCATCCATGTACACACACACACATGTAGTAAACCGTCATTTGCACGCCCCACGCCTGCACCATCGGCTTGCAACAACAAATTATCGTCGAAAGCTTCATGGCGAGCACATAAAATTTTACTGACGTCTCGCTGTAAAGTGCTTAGTTGGTATGACTTCAAACGCCCCTCAGTTATTTATCAAATACGCACACACTCGCATACACACAAAACGCTGCGCCGCACTTCCTGCCCAAAACCAACACCAACACAATTAACCAAAAGGATCGACACGCACACGCACACACATCCGCAATGGCATACGCGTGCAGCACTCGAAATAGTATTTGCGGCCAGGCTACATACTCACACGCCAAACACAGGCATACTACACACATACACATATAGTTGTATGTATGCTTTAGGGGATACATACCTATAACGGTTACTCATACGCCCTGTGTCAAAAGCAGAGGAACATAAAAACCTACAAAAACCTAGCAACACACACGCTTGCGCTTGCACCCTTTGCTAGCGAGGCAAGCAGCAAGCAGGGCCCATCAAGTGGCATAAGCACAGCGAGTCTCTCAAAAACCCTGTCAAGCACGCACGTCGCATTTGTATTTGTATTTGTACCTCTGCGGCGTATAACTTCATTAAGTGAGTGTAGTGACGAGCACAAGAGAGTGATTATGCGAAAGCGTGTATGTGTGCCGCTGTGTGCGAAGGACAGAGAAGACACGAGTGTGTGTGAAAAATGACGCCAACGCGTGCAAGACATCGCCGCTAACTGAGTGTATACCTCTGTAATGTATCTAGGGAGTTACCAGAGTTGGCCGATGGAGCTAATTTTTGCAGAGTTGTAAGAAGATTAAACACCGAAAATCTTTGACAGATGTTAAGGGATAACGGTTTTAGGAGGTCTCCCAAAGCAAGGAGGGATATGCTATTCACTTTTAGTTTTGGGCCTGAAAAGTTGTGCTCACAGCACTGCTAAGCGACGGTTCTCGCAGCGACTGCTGAGTAGTTCCCGAAACACCGTTCCCACGTACGTAACCTGAATGTACTCGAATTTGTATCCGGTCAAGAACTGTCAACTCAGCAGCTTTGCTCTAATTTACTGCTGAGATATTTTCTAACACAGCAAAAACAACCACATGTTTCTGGCATAGCTGCTACTCTTTTACTATAAAAGTTTCGAAGCAGACTTGGAAATTATACAACTTCCATACAAAGCTTCAGATATTGTTGAACTGTGTAAATCCCATACATGTACTGTCATATAAAGTTCAAAGCTTCGTTACATTGTCACTTTATGTAGCAGAGAACGACGAAATGGATTAGAAATACTCTCTGATTGACCCTACATTCTAACCTAAGCTTAGTTTTGGATTCTCTCAGTGAGAGTTTCCATTAACAATGGATAAGCCTAAGTCTATTTGAAATTTTTGTTTAACTTTTGGGCAAATTGAAAACCAGTGGTAATATTTACTCTCCGCTCTATAAAAACTTACACGAGATATTTGTTAGTCTTATAACAAGAGTATGTATATGAGTATTGGCGCCGTCAAAGAACATAAAAGCAGAGCCGTATGGCAACTCCATTAAACACTTCTCGTTACTTCGGCCCATTAACCAACACGCTCGCATTGTTATAGCTATTCGGAACGTACACTTAAACGCCCCTTGCCGCACCGCCCTCTAACACACGCACGTATATTAAACCTATTAACAAGCAAACAAACAGGTATATACCCACCCGAGCAAATATTTATTAGTCGTTTGCTCGGCGCACCAGTTCATTCGCTGCTTCATTTGTTCGCTACTTAGTTCGTTTTATTCGCACATTCTGAAGTGTCGAGCGGACGAGCACACACACAATGGGCGCTAAGTGTGTTTGTACCTAAGCAATGCATTTGCGTCGGCAGCTCCACAGAGGGCGCTAGTGTCGTTCGCATGCTGTTCGGGCGCGCGTTCGCCTGCGCTGCCAGTTTTCGGCTAAACTTTTTTACATTTCATTTGCTCGCCAACATTACTTTCGACCTGTACGGTAAAGTGGCAGTTGAAGCAAGCATTGGCACGCTTTTTTGGTTCGTTTTTCTGGGCGTCAGGCGGTTAGGTGCCTCAGTATATATCCTCCCCACGTTCAGGATGTCGATTCAGTTTCGTTTCTAGTATGCGCGTGTGTGTTCGGATTTTGTTTGCATTGCTTATTCAGCTTTTATTTTTTGGCTGTCATTGTGTTGTTGGTATGCTTGCTGTGAATGGAACTCAGGATTGATGTGGTCTCCGGGGAAGCAGTGGGTACGTGTACTAAAGCGAATTCGCATTGTGGCTGATTCACCAACAACGAAATTACTGCCGAATGGCGGGCGCATAGGCAGCTCCATCATACGGACAGGTATATCGAGTTTTACTGGCTGTTAGATGAAGTAAGGCAAATGGAGGAAAAATGTCTGCTTGAATGGCCATTCATGTGAAGAAATAGCAAAGTCAGTTTTAAGAAAGCTCATTGACGAGTTCATTGAAGAGCTAATTCACAGTCTAAGGCAGCTTTGTATATTTTGAGTGTGGCTAGTTTGAGTCTTTCCACAGAACGTCCCGTCAAACAGCTTTCAGTACATGAGCATATTATTTCCGGATGTGTATTTACTGACACAAATTAAGGCTACTGAAGTCCCAAATAGGGTTCTTCTTCCATACTGGCATAGACACCGCTTATGCGAATATACTGGAGTTAACAACAGCGCGCCAGTCGCTTCTTCTTTTCGCAACGTGGCGCCAATTGGAGATTCCAAGCAAAGCCAGGTCCTTCTCCACCTGGTCTTTCCAACGGAGTGGAGGTCTTCCTCTTCCTCTGCTTTCCCCGAGAGCTGGAATGTTTTCGTCCATACGCACGACATGACAATGCGACATTCGCCATGGCTAACGAGCAAAGGACCATAAATCTTCCGCAGAACCTTTCTCTCGAAAACTCGTGACGTCGACTCATCAGATGTTGTCATCGTCTGTGTCTCTGCACCATATAGCAGAACGGGAATAATGAGTGACTTATAGAGTTTGGTTTTTATTCATCGAGAGAGGACTTTTTTCCCCAAACAGGGTTCTATCCTCGAAATAACAGCACATAGCCGGTAAAAATTCGGGTCCGCTCCGGTTACGTAGACCCGACTGTCCGAAAAACAGTGCGTAATTCCTTTATCTTCGCTACTTTCAACAACTCATCACAACCTTCAACCAAAGGATTTAACTTAGCAAGCAGGAGATACGGTAGCTGTCAAAATGGCGTTCTCTTTTCAAGCCAGAACTATTATTCGCAATGTAATTGAAGTTATCCACACAAAAGAGCTCATCACTTCGTCTCAAATCGATCCTAACATCATTTCGGTATGGTTTTTGCCGCAGTTCAATACGCAACTTTTTCAAGCTCGTCAGAAATTAAACCTCTGGAAGCGGTTTTTGGTCATTCTGCTGACAAATATGTTGTGTTTTTACCAATTGTGGACTTCATGAACGATTCTCGTTTCTCCTTTACATTCATGTAATGGATAATTTATTTATTAATTATAAATTTCAGTTGGATTTATGAACTTATTGTTTGATTGATTTATTGATTGCAAGGCTGACATTAATCCTGCCACTATAGGTGTCTGTTAGGGACACGAACACAGCGCGCACTCAACTCACTGAACACCCATTATTATAGGTTTTCCATGCTACACTTGAATAAATCATCAGGTCGCTGCTTGCCACTGCGCCGGTCGTCATTCCCAGCGGCGCGGTGCGGCGAGCGTGCATCAACTGTGTCCGCTGTGACAACGGCCGTGCGCAGATGGGGCTTAACGGAACCGAGTTGGAGTTCTGGAGTGGACTCAGCGTCATAAAGATGAAATGAACAGTTTTTTGAGAGTGAGTATATGAGTGTAGAGCAGCATATGATTGTATGCATATAAAATTGCTGGCAAGTCTACCGCTTTTACAAGCGTTACGTTGGCATATGACATGGCGGAGCTCCTATTTATTACAGCACATGGAGGACGAACAGGCGACGGGACAACGCGTCTCGCTTGTCTGTTTTCGGAAACCCATTTTGTTATTCCCCAAATCCCATTTGACTATCAGCAGGCGAAACAATAAGCTGTTGAAGGCTCGGAATTCGGCATCAGCGGCGAGTGGGAAGCGTCAACGAAGCTGAGCAAGAGCAGTAAATAACAATAAAAGCAACAAGCATGGCTTAGTGTAGACGTAAGTAATATTTCCATATGCATGCTGAGGTGTAGCTGATGGTGGAAAATATGCCTCATCAAAATTTCCAGCCACCATACCACCGCTCAGCAGTGTCATCGGCAACTTCATCAGTATTATCATCATCATTATAGGCATCACCATAATTTCCGGCATTTTGCGGCTTATAATGGCCGACTGTGACTATACCATCAGCAACAACATCATCATCAGCAGAGCAGTATTTCGAGTAACCAAGCACCATTAGAGTTGCCACCTCGATCCCATCAGCGCCAGTCAAGTGTCAGTCAATTATGGCAACAAAAGCCTTTCATACGTGACTGTCGTTTCAAGTCGCGCGCGTGTGCTTTACATGCGTACACGCGCAATGCGATGAGTGCTCGCTTTTAATGCCTGAAAGTATGCTTGCAAAATGGCATATGCCAAACACATTCAAATGTGATGGCGAAAAGCGCATGTGTGCGCAGTTGTGACACCCGCACACAGACGCGCGTGGCTGTTTTGTGATTCCCGCTTGCATTACAGCTTGCTTTCGCTTGCTTTTATCACTTTTTTGCAAAATTTGACGCGCAAAAATATGAAATTAAATTAAATTTTATTGCCATATTTCAAATGTTTATGGCCGCACCAGCAGCGCGCTTTTATTGACAAGTGCTACCTTCGGCGTACAACGGCTTCGATACTGTTGCGCCTAAAAGTATGCTTTTATGATGGCTTTACTACGCTTTTCCGCGCCTCTGTAGGTGTAATTTTTGTGTGGCTGTGTGCGTGGCTGGCATTGATCACCTAATTTAATGTTTATTGAAAATGTTGCAGCACATAAAAAATTATTATCCAATCTTTTGCGGACACGCGGCGTTGATATTCTGATTTTTTACCTTTTTTGGTTTTGGTTTTGTATATTTTTTGCCGCGCTTTATGCTGCGGTTTTGCGTGTGTCCTCTGCCATTATGCTTTGCTTTTGTTTCGCCAATTATTTTTTTGCTTTCAAGCAAACTCGTTATTTGTATCACTCAATTCTTTATGACAAGCGCTTTTTATGCATTTAATTATTATGTAATTACAGTGTCTTTGTGTGTATTGGTTTATTTGTTATTTTTTATTACTTTCCCCACATTTTGTTACAAAATCCGCGCGAATTATCATTTTTAATTTTTCGTCCGCAGCTCATTGCGGTTTCGAATTGAATTAAAATATGTCATGCTTTATTGAGTTTTGCGGTTTCATTAACGAACGCCTAAATGCAGAGTGACAAAATGATTGAAGTATGAACACAAGCTTTTGTGAAAGTATAGAATTTCATTTCAGCAAAAGAATTTTTTTTTTAAAGTTTCGATTTTCATAGCTGAACATATAACCTAAAGTTGTCACGAAGCTTGTAGCAGCAAGTAGTAAACGTCGCAGATAGTGCCTTAGTTTTTGAAATATCGATCAGAAATTTTGCACACGTTTTTTTCTCTATAAGAAGTTGCTCATTTCTCGGCACCACCGCACCACTATGGCATACAGCTGCCATACAAACTGAACGATCGGAATAAAAAGCTTGTACGGAAAACTTTATTATTTCATAAAATATCTTTGCGAAATTCGGTGTAAATTATTATGTGAGGCAATGATGTAATCTTCGAAGAAATTGTTGCGATCGGATCACTATAGCATAAAGCTGCCCTACAAACCCAATGATCGGAATCAAGTTTTTGTATGAAAAACATGTTTATTTGACGTGCTATTTACGTCCATTTAGGGAATATTTAGTTTTTGTAAAGTGT
This sequence comes from Bactrocera tryoni, assembly GCF_016617805.1. NCBI lineage: Eukaryota > Metazoa > Arthropoda > Insecta > Diptera > Tephritidae > Bactrocera > Bactrocera tryoni. Next base: position 78,001,035 of record NC_052502.1, read on the forward strand.
ATTATCGGTATAACCGAAGTTAGTGTTTCTTCTGGTTTTAGTTATTTTTGAAGCTTAATTTTTAGCCAAAATATTTTCAAAATCAATTTTAAATCTTTTTGCAATCCCAAACTTTGCTCGTAAGCGCATTTATTTCTACATTACGCTATGCAAAATGGTTTCCGCTGGTTAATTAAGCGCACTCGTTAAGCGCCTAAATGCACACTATATATACGTATATGCAAATAGAGTTTCTCTGGATATTAACTAAAAGCTCTCATGCATTTAAAACTTCTAACTCAATCACATTTCGCTTGCATGCCGTCAATTATTCAACCATTCTTGCATGCAATCAGTCATTTATTCACATATCGTTGCTTTCATTTATACAATCATTCACCCATATACACACACACACACTTGCAGTTTTTCTAAAACTCCCTGCAACTGCAACTTATTTGCTAGCTCTACACGAACTCACGAACCCATTGAATGATCGACGGCCGTGCGCAGGTATCGAAGCAAACTATTGGAATGCTAGCAAGCACTTAAGCTTATTACAACATTAGCGAAATTGTTTACATTTGTTGCTAACAACAGTAAAAGTGGAAAGTTTGAAAAAATATTATGGCCTTTTTTTCACTTACAATAAAAAATAATGCAGAATTTAGGGCAATGAGTTGGAATTGAGTTGAAAAAGTAAGCAAAATGAGAGCTAAAGAGTATAAAGCAAATATTAAGCTTGATAAAGCATTCTTAAAAATTTTTAGATTAAATATTTTAAAATGGAATAAGAAATGAGAGCATTGTTTAATAATGTAAATATTTCAGAAAATAAACAGCATAATATTTTATTTACGGTGATTTTGAATATTACGCCTAAATGTATACTACACTTCCAGATAACGCCATGAATCCAATCGCATGTACAGGTACAGGTGGTAAGCTAACTGTTTGCAATCAAAAAGTATATCCCATAAATATAAAAATATAAAAGTCTCCCTAAAATAGAGTTCACTTTTTAAAATCTGAGAATTCTGCGCAAATTGTACATTTTCAAATGTAACGCAAATTGTTTAGTTAAAAATATTAGCGCTTAAAAGTAGATTACTAAAATTTGTAATTTTCAAACTAAAACCCTTTTCGCACATTTTCTATTAAAATTCTATTATTTAGCTAGCTATCAACTTAGCCTAGTTTTATGCTATTACATTAAAAAATTTTGCAATCAGCTTAGCCTACTTTTTGGCCATTATATTGAAAAGATCTAAGCTATCCACCCGATAAATGTTTCGACTATTTAGCTGAAACTCTCTTTAGCTAGCTTTGGCGCTGCATTCTCTCGACGTTTTAAATTAATTTTCCCTAAGCATACATGTATATATTTCTTTAATTATATATTATTATTCTAGGCATTTAATTGTTTCAGTTTTCTAAAACCTAACTGCATGCTTCCTACCGCCTTTCACTTGCTTTTCGAATTGCTTTTCTACTTTCCGCTCACTTTGTCTTACTCCACTTGAGTTGCTGGTGCCCAAATGTATGCCAAGACAACTAGTACTTAATTGATTGACGTTTAGCTGGCTGCTTGAAGCTCATACTTCCGCTGCATGGCAATTCATTACCCAGCGGCAACACTTATTTACTCCACTTTTGCAATTCACTTATTAACTTTAAGTGCGTCACACACACATACATACACGTTAAGAGCCATGCAATGCTGTGTAGCATACTTTTAGGGTAGTGTTGCATTATTTTTTTCCGCAAATATCTAAAGTATGTACTTTCGAACTTTTAGCAAGCATTTTGTAATTAATAGGAAATGAAATGTAGAAATATGTGAAAATCGTGAAATTGCAGCAAGGTGCGGAGCTCAAGGATTCAAAAGTGTTACCACTGGGAGTGGAAATTACTTGGAGCACTTCAAAAGGTGCAGTGGATACTGATTGAGCAGCAAGCATGTGTGGCGCTCAATGGAGCTGAATTGGCGTTTCTTGTGCAAAATGAGTTTTGAGAGGAAGGAAGTGGAGAGATGAGCGATGAAGTGAGGCGGCGTGGAAAGTGATGCAAGGTGGGGCACAATGGAGTGCCGCGCCAGCAGCAGTATGTGGTGAAAAGCAATATTGCCCTCATCAATCGTTGTCAACGTCAAAGGCCCGCAGATAATACGGCAATAGAGGAAAACTGAAGCAGAAAAGTACCGTTTGAGATTAGTTGGAGTTTTCGAGGAGTTAAACACATACAAAAATATAAAGTTACCAACATAAATGTATAAAAAAAGGCAAGTATGTGTGATAGAAAGGATATTGGCACTTTGAAAAGTTACCAACAAGCCAATATTTGAGGTATGTGAGAAAGCGAGAGACAAGTGATTGTTAACTGCGGATACTTTTATTGGCAGGAAAAGATGGTTAGGCAAGGCAAATACAAATTATAAAAGTAATGAAGTAGGAAATATGAAAAATAGTTTCCAACAATAATGATATTGGGTAGTCGATTTTTTCTTATTTTGTCAATAGATGTCGTTGCAGTCGTTGCAGTCGTCTATTTCTAGAGCTACCAATCACATTGTGTTCTACCATATGTATAGTGTTGGCAAGGTGAGAGTTTAAGCTTCATGTAACCAACATTCGGGGAAGTTGAAAAAAAGTTACAGCTGTTCATGATTGATTGAAAATAATGAAGAAATTATTGCTATTTTAGCAATTTATAGCCTGGACAGCAACCGCCAGCGTAAAACATAGCCTAATTTATAGTATGGACAACAACTCTCAAGAGTTGATTAAGGATTATTGTAGTAAAATAAGATTTTTATTTTGTATGCTGAATCGATATAAATTACCGCTTTAATCGGACAATTACAATCCTTGCCTAGAAAGCTTTCAGCTATTGAAAATCTCACTGCAGCAAATACTATTCCTATCAACCATATACAACCCTTTACCACTCTTTATTTCCACTTTTAAATGCCACATAATTTCTGTCACTTCCACCTTTCCAAGGTCCCTACGCATCAATGACGACGAAATGTGGGCGAGCGTTGCCATACGCTGATAGAAAACATAATTCACACACCTGTAAATGGTTTCACCACCTCGTAGACCTCATGAGCGTCACTAAACGGTCACTCACACCTCTGCTTTCAGCGCACGACCTCTCTTGAAAGTTGTGCTGTGAGCAAAGAAGGGGTGCGCTGACGTTACAGCCGAGTACGCGTAGTTTAAGTCCGCATATCAATTTAAAAATCGACTACTAATTTTGTTACACACACAAATACATGTGCAGGTAGGCCTGTGAGGGTAGGTACACGTCCAGTTAACCACAAAATCGACAACACTGTGATTTTATAGCCGTTTTCCTTCTGTCACCACTGCGCCCCGCCACTCGTTTAGACGCTTCCCATACATTTTAAGTATTTTTTACGATTAAGACCGCTGCTACACACCAACAGCTTCCGTTTTAAATGAGTATGTGGGATAAGCAAAGTGAATTGTGTGGCTATATATTGACATAAAGTACTCTGAAAGGTCCGCTCTCGCCTTCTGCACGATTAGTTACACCATTGTATTCTAAATGGTGGCATTAAAAGGCAAAGCCGATTGCCGCATCAAAGGAGGGAGCTCATAAAGGCACGTAGATAAATACCGTATATCAAATCGGTAGATGTAAAAAGCTCATATATAAGACTATTTCATGCACAGATATACCGAGGAGGTATGAGTATATGCCAGAAAAACAAAATACTTTTTAATGATAGGAATTTCATATGTATGTATTTGTGTTTACATACGTATGTGCTGCATACATTCGATAATTAATCGTAATGGTAAGGAAAATTCCATGCCTGGGTTATACTAGTCGTATAAGTAACCCAAGTTAATAACTGCTTAACGGTAGGCCAATAGGAAGTAAAAATGCAGGGTTGCAATTGAAATAAATGCAAGTTCAAAGTTTGTAATAAAAATCAATAAATGTTTTTCTAATTTTACTGCGCGCTATTTCTTAAACAACTATTAAGTCATAATCCAGTTTTCTACTACCTTTATCTAACTATTTCTTTCTAACAACTTTTTCCACTTCTTTCTCCATGAACTTCACTTTTCACTATTTTGACACATTTTATAGGCCACAAATTCTAACTTTTTTAAATAAATGTGGAACTACTAATTTTTCACTCACAATTTTTCTGCTGCTTTTCTAGTTCAGTACTGCTTTTTCAATATTTTGGCACATTTTATATATATTTATTTTATTTATATTTATTTATATTTAACTATTTTTCTACTACTTTTCTAGTTCAGTTTTTCTTTTTCAAAAAATTCTACTTTATGAAGTGAGTTAATCCTACAACTTTATTCCACTCATGTTTCTACTACTTTTTCAACTACTTTTCTAGTTCAACTCCTCTCTTTTTAACATTTTGATACATTTTATCGGCCACAAATTCTAATTTTCCAACTTCTACTACTTTTTCACTCAAGTTCATAATATTTTCGGCTACTTTTTATATTACATATTTTTGCCCTTTCTATAAACTTCTAATTTCTTCCCTCAATTCTAGTCCTTTCATTTATCTCGTTGCATACTACCATATAATCCAACCACCTCTTCGACCTTAGTGAACTGTCCATTTTAATTTCACTTCCATTCACAAACCCACCATTCTCTTCCTGCGTTTTTGCGCTCGTTTTCTGTTAACATTAAGAGCTTAGACCGCTTTCTTTTTGTTCAGCCAATGTATTGTCTCACCAACCGGCCTGCTGTCCGTTGCACTGCTTGGTCGGCTCACTTTTCTCCACATGAATGTACTCCTACCCGGGTTGCCTTAGAGCATATGCATGCACGTTCAAGCAAGCACAATGGGCACTGCTCATCATTATTGCTTCTAGTACCTCTAAAAACCGCATATTGTTCGTCCAACTAGCCCACTTTTGCCCTTTGTCCAGTCCTTTTCCGTTTCGATGGCTCTTACTACTTCCACATATACGCACCCACACCCGCACACACACACACACACACATTTCATTGACTTTAGCCTCCGCCTCAATGACGCAGCACGAAGACGCTACCTCCTACTCTGCCGCCGCCCTTCGTCTGCCTGCTAATTCCGAACCACCTCGCCTTTATGCCGAGCCCAACAGGCTAACAAAATCAGCTTGTATGTTTGTATGTGTGTGGTTCTAGTGTTCACAATTGTTTCGTTTATATGCGCTGCGCCGGTGCTCTGCGGTGCCCTGCTTGTGTTCGTGCTTTTATTTTTGTTTTCTTTTTTGTTTCACTTCATTTCCAGTTTACCGGTTACTGGCACTTTTCAATGGGTGCCCCCACTTGAGCGAACAAGTAAGTCGCTTGGGTATTTACCACAGCTCCTTTGGTTGCTTTCACTGGCTCAACTCCACTTGCCTCTCGCTATTTCCATTTCCGCTTTAGCCGTTTCACGTTCGCCAAACCTGGACCCGATGTGCCTTACCACCTTTTTCGCCATCATTTTCATTTCTATTCATTTCAGTTCATTTGCTCGATTGTGTGAATCATCGCCATCATCTTTATTGGGTTGAGTGCATGCTAGGTCGGACGGTACGTCATTGGGACGCTTGGCTCGGGCGCTGGGTGTGAAAAAGGGTTGCCATAACAGCGTAAATACGAAATTATGTTTTATAGAAGTCCAGAGTTGAAAATTCACTTGTCAGCAGATCGCATGTTGAACGAATTGTGTGGCTTTAGAGCTTTTTTTTTAACTTTAGCTTTTTAACTCGTTTTAAAAAATATTTAAATTTCTACTTCAGAAAGAATTTTGAAATCTTTTAAACTTATGCCTATATCTAAAAATGTTTAGGAGTTTTAGAGCTTTTACTTTCACCTCAAATAATATTTAAATTTGTCACTTCTTGTCTTGCCAGAAGAACAAACCGACTTTTTGAAGTTTTTTATAGGTGTCAAGATCTATCGTTTGCCTTTGTAGCTTTAGAGCTTTTCTTAATCTATTTCTATATCTAAAAAGTAAGGAAGGGCTAAGTTCGGGTGTCACCGAACATTTTATACTCCCGCATGATAAAGTGATAATCGAGATTTCATTATACGTCATTTACATATTTTTCAAATACCGTATTTTTGTAAGTTTTTATTCCGCTATCATCATTGGTTCCTAATGTACTATATATTATACAGAGAAGGCATCAGATGGAATTCAAAATAGCGTTATATTGGAAGAAGGCGTGGTTGTAAACCGATTTCACCTATATTTCGTACATGTCATCAGGGTGTTAAGAAAATATTATATACCGAATTTCATTGAAATCGGTGGAGTAGTTCCTGAGATATGGCTTTTGGTCCATAAGTGGGCGAGGCCACGCCCATTTTCAATTTTTAAAAAAAGCCTGGGTGCAGCTTCCTCCTGCCATTCCTTCTGCAAAATTTAGTGTTTCTGACGTTTTTGTTAGTCGTTTAACGCACTTTTATTGATTTTCAACATAACCTTTGTATGGGAGGTGGGCGTGGTTATTATCCGATTTCTTCCATTTTTGAACTGTATATGGAAATGCCTGAAGGAAACGACTCTATAGAGTTTGGTTGACATAGCTATAGCAGTTTCCGAGATATGTACAAAAAACTTAGTAGGGGGCGGGGCCACGTCCACTTTTCCAAAAAATGGCGTCCAAATATGCCCCTCCCTAATGCGATCCCTTGTGCCAAATTTCACTTTAATATCTTTATTTATGGCTTAGTTATGACACTTTATAGGTTTTCGGTTTCCGCCATTTTGTGGGCGTGGCAGTGGGCCGATTTTGCCCATCTTCGAACTTAAGCTTCTTATGGAGCCAAGGTATACGTGTACCAAGTTTCATCATGATATCTCAATTTTTACTCAAGTTACAGCTTGCACAGACGGACAGATGGACGGACAGACAGACAGACATCCGGATTTCGACTCTACTCGTCACCCTGATCACTTTGGTATATATAACCCTATATCTGACTCTTTTAGTTTTAGGACTTACAAACAACCGTTATGTGAACAAAACTATAATACTCTCCTTAGCAATATTGTTGCGAGAGTATAAAAAGTAGGCCCTTTGGAGCGTTTTAGCTAGTATTAAAAAACATTTAAATTGTCACTTCAGATTGTTCTTTGAAAGAATTTTGAAACCTTAGAGCTTTCTAAATGTATGCCTATATCAAAAAAAGTTTAGGAATTTTGGAGCTTTTACTTCAAATAGTATTTAAATTTGTCACTTCTTGATCTAAAATCTTATATAGATAGAGTTTTTAAGCTTCCTTTCAACAGTCAAAAGAGCTTATTAATTATAAAGGAATTTGATGTCGTCTATCTGCGTTCCACATTCACTGTAACTCTCTCTCTTTCTACTCTAAACTGTTTATTCTCGTTGATTTTTTTGGACCAGTTTTTCCTTCTCTTAGTTAAAATCCGCTAGTAATGCGAAGCACAAGAGTTTCATGAGGAAGGCTTTCAAGTGGAGCAAAAGTTTAGTTACTTCACAAAGTTCAAGAGAAAGAAAAACAACAATTTTAACATAACCCTTATCTGAGGCCATATTTTTCACGCCATTCATTTTAGTACTAAGTACTAAATTTTAATCGGCACTACTTTCTTTACGAGCCTGAACTATTTTTACTACACAATGCAAAGACAGTTCCCTTTGATATAAAAAAGAGCACTTAAAGGGGCAGTAAAGGTAACGACGCACTTAACGCAAAACACTATAGGAAATCGGTCACGGGTTGGTGTTAGAAGCGACTAAAATAAAAAAGACCTATTCAGAAAAGGCTTTGGAGGCAGTAAAACTCGGATACTTTGAGAACAAATGGGAGACATTGCAAAACGTCGCGGTAATTAAATAAATAATTAGGTAATGAAGCGAGCTAAAGAAATCAATAACATTCTCCCCCCGATCATGTGCTGAAATTTACTGTCCATTTCACACATTAACCACCTAGCACACGAAGTGAGCTTTAATGGTGGTGCGAGCGTCTCATTAACATATATAACGGCGCACATATGCACCGTGACGAAAAGCAAGCGCAATGCAGACTGCGGGGGAATGTGTTGCGAGGTACGCAGCAGGCAAATGAATGCCGAGTAACGGCATTTTGCATCATGAACATAAATGTACTGAAAACAGCAGGCACAAAAAGAGTAAAAGCCATTTGTATTTTCATACGAACAAACACATTTAGTGTTGTAGTGTTTGCAGCACCCTTAAATGTTGCATACTTTCTGGATCCAACTACAGAAATGGCCATGTGAATGAACTCGCTTGCTTTATCTGCGCCTTTATAGGCAATTTCAGACATTGTCTTCAGCGAATTGGGGTTAGTGATGGCTGGTTCCAGTACGGTAACGGTATTGAAGTTGCTGTTCAAAACAACATGGCACACATTCACATACCTACGCCTGAGCATATTGTTCGTTTTCATCGAAGTTTTCATAAAATGATGACTTAAAGGCACTTCACTAATTGGGTTACTTTTGATACAGGAGCCAGCTATTTTCTAGAAAAATTTCGCTAAATCGAACTCATGGTTGTAAAGTAGTTCTTTATCTAATCAGCAATCCCATAGGCCTAGTTAATTACTTGAATCTTTCGCTAAATATGCCAGTTCAAACCGCTAGGGTGACATCTACTGGACGCAGTGTACATACATATATTGTTGAATATACGCCGACATTTTTATAGTGAATCTGTTCCTAAACTTATCCTCGATTTCTGCTAAAGCCTAGGTTTTCATCAACAATTTGAGAAGTAAGTATGCCTATCTTGAATTGATTTAAAACACGCACACAGTAAGAGCCGCCTAGAGGTATGCCTCTCCGATTTTAACTTCAGTGCAAGCATGAAGGGAGAGCGCTAGATGGAGCTGCCATTCCCTTATCGGAATTTTTTTTGGATAATATGGCACACAACTACGCCACTTGTAAGAAACCTTTGAGCTTTTACTACACACTTTTTACCCAAATTTTCATTTCATGTTATTTTCGGATTATTTATATTTATTGCTTTAATTTTATTATTCATTTGCCATTAATATGCACATATATGTATGATTTCTTTTATTCCTCAGCACAAATGATTCCCTTTAGACGCGATACAGTCACTTCATTTATGCCACACTCACACAGTTAAACACACTTACGCACAAACAGTAATACACATGCTCATTGCTATTCTAAACACTAGGCATTTACCTATTATTTCCCATTGTATTTTCCCACTGTCGCTCGCTACCCCTCTCTTTCTGCCAGCAGCCTCGATTTCTTTATTTCAGAAGCTTTTCTTTAGTGATTCTACACATGTACGCGCCTTTTGTTGCAATTGTCAATTTTAATTTCGAACAGCAGTGCTAGAGTTTCATAAGCGAAATCCCATAGCGACCAAATGGAAATGAAAGAATGATGGAGGTAAAGAAAAGGCGCACAGGGCTCACATATCGAGTGGTCGCTGCATTAGTACTCGTATGTGTGTGTGTGAATGTATGCGAGGTTTTGCTGGAAATTATAACCGACAAGCCGGAAAGTTGGCGGAAAAGCTGAATAACCGGCCGCCTAACAGACTGACGCTGCCGCTGCACACACTCAGCGACCCTCGTCTAGCTGACGGCCCCCGCCTACTAACGACTTACAGTTACACGTATGTATATCTTCGTGACTTTTAACATTTTTTTACTTTTATCTTCTTGTTTATTTAAATGTTTTGCTTCTCTTTCCTGCCATCCGTTGTTGTTGCTTTGGTTTATTAAATCTTTCAACGCTTTTGTACGTCATTCATTTCCCTGTTGATTGCTGATTTTATGCAGGGGACCAATACTACTTACCCCCCATACAGTTAGTCCGAGTCAGTCAGTCAGCATTTTCATTACAATTGCTTTTCTTCAATTCTTTTGCGCAGTAGTTTATTTGGCTGAATGCAAGGCATTGTTTGCAGCGACTTTTCATTATGCCAAACCCAAATCAAACGCCAGCAGTAAATCTGCCTGAGATTGTACACACGCACACGGACTTATAAATATATGTATTCTAACATTTGTTTCACAGAATACACGTTTATTTTTCATATTAAATTTTTATGAGTGTGTTAAATATAACTCTTGACGCCGTCAGTTGCCATTTTTTATTTAATTTTTCATTAGTGTTCTTTATTTTTGCCCCAAAAACTAAGCGCTTTAATTACGGGGACTTCACTGCATAGAAATTGATCGCTGTTTTGAACTCGAGCTGACGAAAATGTCATATGTAAAGCCTACCCACAGGCGCTCTAATCTTTAAGCAACCATAACTATCCGATTTTTATTTATACTTTATATAGAAGTGAGCGATATTGGAACTGATAAATTCAAAGGTTATAGCTCAACTTTTATTCGAAATTTGTCGGTTGTTCTAATCTCAGTTTAGCTAGAACGCATTGGCACTAACGACACATTATTTATTTCAACATTGAAGATTTTTACCTTGAACCACTCTACAAAGCTCATCAATAAGTTTGTCAGTAGAAATGAGTAATCTTTATGGATCATTTCGCCAATTGTAGTATTCTTCCCTATTAGTTTCTTTCACCTACAATTCGACTGTTTACAACATCAATCCTTTTTGTAACGGTTGTCAGCAGAATTAGCAACAACAACAAAAAAACTATGGGACTCACGGATACTTGTATAAACGCAAATAAACCTTGACGACATGAAGAAAAGCGAAACAAAATGTGAAAAGGAAATTGAAAGAGCATCGAAGTCTAAGAGATATTTATCTATACAATATTTGTGAATGCCCTATCCGTCTCCAAGTGGCATAAATAAGTGAGTTAAAAGCGATTGGAAGATAACAACATAATGCAGAGTAAATTGAAATGAATATATAAAGGATTATGGGAATTAAATGAATGTAGTATATGTAAAGAAGAAGAAGTATATGCTGCAGAAAAAAGGTTGACTAGTTTAGGTGAGGTGAGCAAATTACGCATAAAAAAGCAGAAACTCAGAGATGAGAAGATATTTTAAAAAGAAAACTACTCACAGCCTGTTATTTTTTCGAGAATTGCACTTCGCAGCATTTTATAACATACATTTCAGCTTTAAAAGCTGACTAGCTTGCCTTAGCGCACTGGTACCATATTTTAAAACTATTGAATATATTTAAATTAATTTTTACGCCTGATTTTTGCTAAAAAATAAGCATGTTGGAGAGAGAAATTATATATTTATAGCCCAAAAATATGCAACGATACTGCAATAATAAGATTTTGCAAATATATAGCATACATTTAGGCTGCTGAACTCGTCAACTTACATAAATACTTAGAATACGCTTTTCTTCATTAATTTCGGCACTCACGCATTTAGCTCTCTATCTAAAATCAATTTGGCACCCAATCTATTAGTTGCTTGGCATTTGCCCACCAACGACGCATTGCATGTAAAAATGCATCCGCCGAGCGCGACCACTCAACTTGCGCCCGAAAGCTTGCCAAAATGCATGAGTCATGAAGTCACCGCCTAACGCTGCGTTTTGGCCGACATCCAGTTGCCTGAGTGTCTTTTGCTTGCGGCGCTCAGGGTGGAGTGCGCGTCAACGAGCAATGTGTAATTTATCTTTTCTACTGCAAAACAATTTCCGCTTGTAATGCACGAGTTCAAAGGCGTATATAATAAGCGCAGTATCGATATAAAAAATAACAACAATAAGTGGCTTAAAAGAATGCCCAAAGTATGGCAAGATTGTGCTGGCAGAATATAAATTTCGTTGGGGTCAGACACTTTGCGTGCCAAAGGAAATTAAATACAGGATTCGGAAGCACCGTTAAGTAACTACAAACACACACGAAGAACATGCACACATACATACGCACTCATCAGCACGCACTTACACGTCACCGGTAAGCGACATAAACTTCAATTTGTCCAATCAAGCTTTTACAAATATCACTTCAGCAGTGGTACACATACAAATGTACGCTTGTATAGGTTACCTATTTGTTAGTGCGGTGTGGGTTGCCATGACTACGTGCAGTCGCCAGCGAATAGCCATGACAGCGCTGCTAACCGTAACTCGAAGAGCCTTGAAAAAGTTCAAAACGTTTTGGAAATTGATTTCACAATGCACAACAACAGCAACAAAACGAAAAAGCAAACAATGAAAGAGTTAATAAATGATGGTTTCGATAAGCGGTGTGTAACGGTGAAATGTCGAAATGGTAAATGCAAATGAGCGCAGCGGTTCTGAATAGAAAGTTTCGTAATCATTCGTTTTATTCTATAGAATACTGATTTATCGTCGCTTATTATTTAGCGAAACACGAATTGTGTCAGAAGTGCTATTGATTTTTAGCTGGCAGCAGAAAACTTGGAGTGCGGACGTGGTGGATTGAGGAGTTGAGGGGGTTGGGGGTATCAATTCAGCATTTCTACAATAAAAGGTAACCAAAATATCTTTTGGCACTAATTTTCGGTAGAAATTTTAAATCCAAGTAACGAAGGGTCATAAGTAGTGCTATACAAACATACATACGTTTTTGAGAACATGAGAGGATTTTTTACTCTCCGTGACGTCAACTGAGGGGTATTTTCCAAACTCCAGCGGTTTTTGGTTGCATCTTTGACCGAGCTTGATTTGAAAGCTCTAAACAACAACGAATTTGAAAACATACCTATATTTAGTAAACCTCAGAGCTGATGAGGTCTCTTACAAGAAGTTTCCCCCACATAATAGAAACCGGATAATTAGTCCCCAAAGTAGTAAGCCAAATAAGTTTTTTTGAGATGGTGTCAGTAGTTTTTGGTGGGATCTTTGACTGACTTGCTCTAAAAAGAAGCGAATTCGAAAACAAATCTATATCTAGTGTAGCTCAGAGCTGAAGAGGTCTCTTGAAAGAAGTTTTCTTTTCCTTACTTAGAAATTGGATAGTAAGCTACCCTAAGTAGTAAGCCAAACAAGGTTTCTGAGGGTGTTTATATTGATGCTACCATATCCTTTAGTACTACAGATATTGTGTTTCAAAGCAATATAGATACAGTAGATCTCTACATCGTGAAGTTTATTCTGTCCTAAAACTAAACCAAAGGCTTCGTGATTATTCAGCTCAAAGTAGAAAAGGAAGTTCATTGATGTCTTTTCAGTTTGTTGAAAACTAATAGTAGTATGATCAACTTTGACCGTGCTCTTTGACAAGACATTCTTGTCAACCTGTAATTCCTAGTAGAGGAAACTTCTCTTGCTTCTGGAGAGAGTTTCCATAGCTACCATTGTTCAGTATTGCTTATCAGATTTGTCATGCTAAAGTTGGCTTTGTTTTGGATGCTTCAACTGATGGTCTTTGGGTGACTTAGCTAAGGACTTCTGGAAATCAACAAGCAGCTATGGGGTCAAGCAAAACCGGCACTTGATGATGATGAGCTCCCTCTTCAAGCTCAACAACTCCTATAAAAAGTATGAATTGATAAGGAAATATAATTAATGATTTTTAGTGCTAACTACACTAAGCCTCTTTAAGAGAGTTTCTTCAGTACTGATGATTTTAGATTTGAAGTGATAATGCATTCATCTTAGCAACATCTGTTAAAGTCCAGTTTTTAGGCCATCTGAAAACGATTAATGAAAGGATTGTCATTTTACAGTTCAACTCCGAAACTGAAATTATGCCCTGTAAGACAATTTCCAAGTCCAATGCTAAAAGTACGTCTTTTTGATAAGAGTTAGTGAACGTAGATTGCTGGCCCAGCATAACAAAAGCGAATAAACCGTTTGAGAAGCTAAGAATGAGCGAATGAAATTAGGTATAGAAGAAATACGCACGCCTAAAAGTATGCACTTTTCATGCAATTTTCATATGTTTTAAGAAACTAATTTTCAAGAGTTATAACGGCAATTTCTCGTACCTTTTTTGTAGCACCCTCCACTGAACTCTTCACACCAAACGCAATTAATTTTCCCGAATGCTTTCTTCTCTGCCTATTTTCTAGGTTATACAATGTGTACGAGACACATAAAATATATTTTATTACCATTTTTTCGCAACTCGATGGCTATTCGACATTTACGAGTATTACGGCCGCATATTTGTAAGCCAAATTCAAACGAGCGAAAATGTCATTTCCATTTTACCATTTCACCATTTCAACATTTTGACAATAAAACCGGACAATCCCTGTGCGCAATAACAACGTTGCTGTTGTTGTTGCTTACTCATTTCATATGCTTTTATTGCCTTTTATTTACTGCAATAGCAACCCCTAACCAATCTCGGTAATGTGAACGAATGAATGAGTGCGGCGCGGCGTAGCGATGAGTTTTTGAAAAAACACGGTGGTCACCCCAAGAGCTGGACTGACACAAAAACAAAAACAGAAAAAAGCAAGCAACAACAGCAAAAATCGAATAACGGCGCTGATGAAGTGCGGAGCAACGGAGTATTATAATTATTTCAGTGACCACAACAAGAGACAACAAACGCGAAATATATTAAAACGAGAAGACACAAGAAGACCGTGGTTGTGAGCCAAGGTGCAGCACCAACACCAAAAGCAACAACAGCACAACCACACATAAGAAACTAAGTAAACTAGCTACAACAGCAACAACGCAGCAAGTGAAGCAGAAGAAGCTACCGATTCGAGCGACGGTGCTGTTGGAAAAAAGGTCATAAAAACGACGAAGCGTGGCAAATGGTAGAAACCACCGACAACACGACAGCGCAAACGACGAAGTGGCGAACGAGTTGGTCGGCGCGTACGAGCGCGGTGCCGAGGTAAAGGTGAATGGAAGAAAAGCAGCAAAGGCAAAGTGTTGGTAGCGCGAGCTCGAGTATCAAAGGGAGCACTCGGCGCAGTCACTTTGGAGTCCGCACCAGTGCCTGTGTGTAGATGTGTGCTTGTGTGTATGTGTGTCGTGTATACTTATGTATATATGAATAAACAGTTATACTTGTGCCGTTATGTTCGTGTGTATACAGTAGTAATGTTCATACATATAATAATCATGACTCACTCACCTGAACATTTGGGCAATTTGTCGCACAGATGACAGTTAAGGCCAACAGGCCAAGACTGACTTTACTTGAGTCTAACATTTCTGTACAATGCTTGCTTGTTGTTATTATTATTGTTGGTTTATTCACAAATTTTACTGTTTGCACGATTTTTCACCACACACACTGGAGGAGTCACAATGTACTGTTATATTTATTAATTCTTGCTTTTTGTTTTCTACGTATGTATGTATTGTTGATTTTTACTGCGTTTGAGAAGTTGAAAATTTTTAAGTTTTTTAGGGAAAATTTGAAAAAATCGAGGATGAATTCGGAAAACAATAAAAATAACAAAAAATACGAAGAAAAAAGTATATGAAGCGATATTATTAAGGTAAAATCAATTTTTGATTTAATATAAAATTAAGTTTTCAAAATCGTTTAGCTTGAAAGGGTTAAACTTTGAAAGTGAATAATTAAAAGTGAATTGAAAATTGAACAGTTAAAATATATTGTTTAAATAAAAATAAATAAATTAATAATAATAAAAAAATTAATGATAATTAAAAATAAATTATTCAACTTAAAATTATTATTAATTACTATTTTTTCCAAAGTTACAAAAAATAATAAAACATAAAGTATAGCAAATTTTTTAATTAGAAAACCATTTTCTCAAATTTTTAAAGGCTAAAAAAATCAAAACATATTATAGCATATAAAGAAATTCAAAATTTACAGAATACATACAATTATTTTAAAATTGTGTGATAAAATTTATTTAAAAAAAAACAACAATATTTATTATACAAACAATATTTTATTCTAACTAGAGAATATTTGATGGCTAGATAGGTTTTAAAAATAAAAAAATATATTTTTTCGTATCAAAAACCATGTTTCTCTAAACTCAAAAATAATATAAGACAAAAATCGACTATTTTGGATTCAAAAGAGATATACAAAAAATCATTGAAAACTAAATAGTTAATTAATTAATAAATAAAAATTAATTAGTAATTAATAAAGAATCAATAAAATAAAATTAATTAATTAAAATTTAATAAAAAATAAAAGTGGAAATTAAATAAAATAAGAAAAAACAAATCATTTAAAAATTATTTAAAAATTTAAAAATTAATTTATTTTTTAAAATTAAATTATAAATTAATAAAATAAAAATTAGTGAATTAAAAATTAATTTAAAAAATAAAAATAAAAATTAATAACAAATAATTTAAAAACTAATTTAAAATTTTTAAAAGTTAATTAATTTTTAAAGATTACAAAATTATTTAATAAATTAAAAATCATTTTGTTTACATTTAAAAAAGCTTATCGTTTAGCACGAAAAACACAATTGAATCCAAAAAATCAGCACAATATATGAAACAATTTTGAAATCAATAATTTTTTAACTAAAATTCTTTTATCTACTAAAATTATTAAAAAAATAATATTTAAATATTTTATGCAATGCCAAAAATCAAAAAAAAAATGACGTAAAGAAACTAGAAAAATATTAACAAGAAGTTATATTTTTATAAGTAATTATCAAAGATTTTTATTTTTGTCAATTATATAAACGCTTGTGAAGTTTTCTAGCTCAAAGAATGGCTTTTTTGTCATATCACAGCTCAGTGAGCCAAATGTTATTTAATTTTACTCTTTGTTCGTTGTGTATTTGCACTACAAACTGAATTTTCACAACTTCCAGCGCAAACTGTAATTTTATATTTTTATTTATTTTTTTCCTTAATGTTTTATAATTATTTTATTCAATTATCCAAATTTGCCAAAACGCTTTGCTTCGGTACAATTCACCATGCGCCAAAAAGTATGCAACGATTTTCGAGTATACAACTAACGTCTCTGGCGCAGACACAACGCAATTAGCTGTGTTCGCTGCTTTTTCGACTGCAAATCGTTGCGTTTTGGTGGACATAACACACGCGCTCAAACATCGCCGACCTTTTTACACTTTTTTTGTGTTTTTTTTTGCTAACACTTTTTTGTATCTTTTTTTTGCACAATATATGTATCAGGTCTACACTTTTTAGTTGCAATCAGCGTTTTACTTTTCTTTCGCTGTATTTTTCCTGTTTTGTTGTCGCTCGGCTTGTTACGCACAGCAGCGGTGCGTTGGCAAAAGGAAACGAGAAAAAAATCGAAACTGTCAGTCACACCCCTGAGCGAGAAAAATGTTTGCGACAACGAAACACCACCAGCGCACAAATGCACACTTCTGCGTTGCTGACGGTGTGTGAACAGACACACACCCAAAGAATTCTTCAAATATTTGTAAACGGTTTTAAGAAATTCGACGACTTTTGCACAGCCGATTTTTCGGCGCAGCTTAAGGCGGCGTATATATGTAGAGACGTGGTGACAAATGCCCTAAAAAGTCTCGAGTTCCGAATTCATCACCTTCAGCACTATGCAAGTATCCCCAAAATTCACTCTTATGCAAAACGTGCAAAAGTTTTGCATTTGTCTTCGTCGCCACAAAAACTAGTTTACACAACACACGCCTTCATTAGTTTCAGATTTCTCGTCTTAGTTCACTTTGGTCACGACATTTTCTTACATTTCAACACTTAGTCATTGACAAATCACTTGCTTGGGAAGGGCAAAAAAGAGGAATCTAATTTATTTGCTTACTTTGCAATCAACTCATTCGGTGTTCGCCCGTTCGTTAGCTACGCTTCGGTTCGTTTGATTGAAACGCTTACAAATGTCGACGACGACAGTCTGGTGTATGGAAAAATTTTGCACTTAGCAATCACCTTTAAGGCTGTCAGCGGCAGTGAGCCGCCCTGTGCGCAGCCGCCGCTCTCCGATACCGTTAGCATTGTTATTCAAACGTGTGGAACGTATTGGCAAAATTCAATAATAATATCGAATTCGTGCAGGAAAACAGAGTTGATTTTTAGCAAAAGGCAAGAGAATGCCTTGAACTGTTCAAGTATTTTTCAAAAAGGTTAAAAATGACTAAAAGATTACAAAATAGCAGAGTTCTTTGGAAAACTTCTAAGCAATAATATTTTTATGATTTTTTAGACCAACAGAATAGAACAGTTTTTTGACAATAACTGAACTGAACTGAAAATCAGAACCAATACAAAATGACAGAGTTTTTTGGAAAAAGCAAAGCGAAAATTATAATTTGCTTTTGCTAAAATAGAAAAAAAGTTTTTCGATAATTGCTGAACTGAACTGAAGATCTTTCATAAATATCAAAACGTCGAAAAGAAGACGAAAGGCCAGGGTTTTTTGGAAAGCAAAAATATTTTATTTCGAATGAAATAGTTTATCAAATATACTTGACAATATACATATTTTGTAATGTCATATTTTTTTATTCTTTAACGTGTTTTAAGCATCTCACTGAATGCTATATTATTATTTGAAAATAATTCAAGCACAAATACTGATTCGGCTGTAGGAACGTTTAGATTTATAAATAAACGTCTTCGAATCGAGTTTACGCTCTTTAATTCAGAAAATATACGCATTCTTATTGACAGGTGTCAATACCATAGTTAGTTCTCTCTCGCGCGAGTGTAGAATAACTCAAAGGATTGCGCCAGAAAAAGGACGAGTGCAAAAACTTATTCTGTATTCTCCATATTTCGGCGCAAGCGCGATATGAACACATTCCAATTAAGGACTTATACAAAAAACGTGAAGTAAAGTAGTTAACAAACCAACAACAACAACAGTAAGAGTGGTTTTACATATGCTGAGTACATACACACAACTGCCGTTACTATTGCATATTTGTATGTACATACATACATATGTATTGTAAGTTGTAAAGTCGAGCTGAGAGCTTAGTTCGAATGAGAAAGAGCGCAGCAAGGAAGAAACTGCAAAATTATTGTACTGTTTATAACAGCATTTGTGTATGATGTTATGAGCTTTTACAGTAAAACTTTAAGATTTTGGTCTTTAGAGCTTTTGAAGCTTTAGCCTTAACATGCCATTAATACAAAGTCAAAACCAATTAAACACCCAAACTTTATGTTTGAAAAGCCTAAAGCAGCATGTTGGATGTTCCAACGAAATTATAAACTAATAAATCTAAGCATACATATATGAGCGCCCGTCAAAACAAGGTTTAAAAAAATGTTTATGACTTCATTTTACAATATTTTACAGTGATCTACAGCAGTGAAACATGATTGCAAACAAAAAAAAAATTATGAAGAAATGGATGAATAGCTGAAAATTTCAACATTTTGTTATTCCTGCCTTTTGTTTGTCCGTCATTCAGGTTAATCATATGCAATGCTTATTTTACAAAAAACTCTAAAACCGTTAGAAGGCGTCAAAAATGACAAGTCAAAAGAAAATAAAAAATAACATGTTGTGACAAACAGAGAAATTTTTATCGCAGTAATTTGTCAAAAATGAGATTCACCTAAAATTAATACCAAATGCAGAGAAATGATATAAAACAACACCAAAAAAGCAGCAGAACCTGTTCTACACCCATATAAAGTTTTGTAAAGGCGAGTTATAAAGAATTACCACTAAAGCGCATCATTAAGAAATGTAAAACAAATCGTTAATCATGTTTTACAAATTAGGAGAGATAAGTAATAAAAAACGTACGTACCTGTGTAATGGGTATACACGATCACCTTGCAGCTACTCTATCTTTCATTTCCTGCTCACACTTAAAACTCTCAACTATACACACACATACACACTATCACTTTCCGCGTTTTACATTTTCTTCAAACTTACAACACTTTTTTACTTTTTTTTTGACAAATGCCTACAACTCGCGGCTGCAATTTGGCTCATTAAACATGCACAAACTTGTATGCACTGCACACAAGGTATCACTCATTCACTTTCGAATTAAACGTAAAGGGATAGCTTTACATTATAAGTTTGGTTGCTCAGCACAGGTTGCATGACCGGGCCAACATGTCACTAGCTAGCCTTTTTAGATTTGTTTATGCACCGTATCATATTATTGCACATTTTTCTTTAGCTTGCAGACAAAGAACAAATAGTTTAAATACAAATATGCAGCTTTTTTATGCGCCCAAATTGTGCAGGTGATGCTGCGAGCCACCCCTGCTACAACGCAATAGTTAATTGCGGCGGCGGCTCAACTACACGCTATATCTACACTTCAACACGCACTTGTTAACATTCGCACTTATTTACTGCTGCAGCTTCACGAAACCCTTAATTATTTTGCAAAAACATGCAAATTTACTATGCACTATTTGTAAAATGAGGATGACGCGCAAAAAATTAATTACAACTGTCATGCAAATTGAAAATGCTGATTACAGGGTGATTCAGCTGATTTGCAATGCGGAAGTGCAAGGTGATAGTGAGAACTTATAAGTGCAATGACACATTCACAATAGACGAATTTTTATTATATTTGAATTTAATTACGTTACATTTGATATTTTGACATAAATTTGAAAGTGCTGCCGGTATATGCATATGAAAATAATTATGTGTGTGTGTATAATACATGTATATGTACTTATATGAATGATATTAGAAAGAAAATTACGTTGCATGCCATTAGTGAGAAAATTAGCATGGCTTGATATTACAACAACAAAAACATGAAATAAAATTTATGTTGGTATAACAACAATTAAATCTATGTCTTCACGCGAATATTTTTTTTTAATAAATATATAAAAAAATATTTTTGATGCAGCTGAATGAAACATTTTCTTTTTTTATTTTATTTTGTTGACTAAAAATGTAATTTTATGACATTATTATGATTTAAGCTTTTATTATAATTAAAATAAAAAGCACGCTTTTTGCAACATATTTTACTTATTTTTTATAACTTTTATTTTTACGCGCCATTTTGCTGCTTAGTGCTCCTCAGTTCCACAACATCACGTGACTGCTCGTCCACCTTATTCGTACTCAATTGCTCAGCTACAGCCTCCGACGCTTTTGGCCCCAAATTCTCCGTTATTTCAGTCTCCGCTTCAGCCTTCGCTGTTACTTCAGTGTCGCTTTGGGGCTTAACCGCTTCAGTCGTTTCCTGCGCCGCTCTCTCAGTGATCACACTCATCTCCACAGGCAAATTCAGTTCATCAGCGCGCGCCAACAGCATTAAATCATCTTCCTCGTCGCTGGTGGTGCGTCCCTCCGCCGACAACGTGGCGTGCTGCACCGAACCCGATGCGCCCACACTAACCGGACACATGCAGGGCACAAATTGGATTTGTCCCCCCTGACTATTGTAGCGCGTCGCTGGCGCGGTCTTATAAACAGTGTAGTCCGGATAGGGATAGGACGGCCGGTAGGAGTGCGGATTGTAACCCATATAGGCACGCCGATTGTAGGTGGGATATGGGTATGGGTGTGGTTGAGATTGAGGTTGCGGCTGTTGCTGCGATTCACTCGGGTGCGAAACGGACTGGATTGTGCTTGTGCTGCTGCCCACGGTCGTCGTTGAAGGTGGTGGCGGTGTTGTGGTCGTCGTTGTTGTAGTAGTGGTGGTGCTGGTGGTCGTAGGTGGCTCAGTGCTGGTGGTACTGGTGGTAGTTGTTGGACTCGGCAGCGGCTTCGCGTGCAACACAGGCGCCTGTGGCAGCTGATACATTTGCGGCAGCATTGACTGTTGCTGCTGCTGCTGCGGATGCGAAACTGCGACGCTCACTGGATATGCGCTGCCATGCAGGTAGGTGCCATGCTCGTAACGCGCAGGACCCGCAAGCAACGGTGACGGCAGTGGACTCGCCGCGTGGTGATAGTAGGGGAAGGCTGCGAAAGGATTGCCGGCGATCGGCTGGTAGGTGTAACTGCGGAAGTAAGTGAGCGGTATCTCTTTAAGCACTCGCGGCGATTCGCTGGAACAATCAGAACGTCTGCATGTTTAACAATTTGTATTTTACAAATAAAAATTTAAATAAAATGTGGTAAAATATTATATGTCTTTGTGTGTATAACTTACGTTGTGGGGGCCGCAGTCGGTGACGCCCACCAGAAAGCATGGGCGGGTAGTAGCAGCACGGCGGTTATTAACTGCAATGAAATTATAATTTTTAGTACTTCTATGAAGAAAATGTTTCATTATTTAAAGTTTTCATTTGAAAAAAAAAATGTTTTTATAAATATTTTTAGTAAAATTTTCACACATAAATTTTTTTCTTAAAAAAATTTAAAATATATTTAGCAAATATTTGTTTTAAACTTTTTTTGTTTAATATAATTTTTTTTTAATTATTTTTTTAATTTATATTATTAATTTAGTTATATTCATTAATTTTTATTTTTTATTTATTTATTTATTTTTTATCATGCGAATATAACATTATGTTTTATCCCGGAAAATCATAAAATATTTTTTTGTATATATTTTTATGTAAAAAATTTATTATTCTTAAATTTTTTTTTATAACATTTTATACTATATCATTTACTTATTACAATTTTTACTCAATATGTTATTCAATTATTTGTATATAAAAATATATACAATTAAAAAAACTAAATTTTTATTATTTTAGAAATATTTTGAATATATTTTGAATATTTTACTACATTAAAACGTTTTTTTTATGATTTAGTTATATGTATATACATTTTTTTTTTTATTTTCCATAAAAATATATACATATGTATGTATATCTTTATTGACTCATAATATGCCGCTGTTTTTAGAAATATTTAATTTATTGTTTTAATTTCTTTTCTTGAATATTTTTTTTATTAAATTCATAACTAATACTTTTTGCTTAAACAATAAATTTGTATTTTTTTAATTATTCGCATTTAATTTTTTTTATTTCATTCAAAATTTTTATTTCAACAAAAGATGAAAATTTTTGTAATTAATTAGTTTAAACTATTTTTTAGTCTTCTTAAAAAGGTTAAAAAAAAATTAAAATTTTCATAAAATAATAACATTTTTTAAATTATAATTTTTAGTTTAATTTTAATTAATTAATTTTGGTTAAATTAAATTTATTTTTTAATAATTGTCATTAATTTAATATTTTTTGAAATTATTACTTTTTAATTAATTTTTTTTCAATTAATTTTAATTAATTAATTAAGTTAATTGCAACTAAAGTTATTGATTTAATTTAAATTTTTGTATTTATTTAATTTAATACCGATTTTAGGCTTCTTTGTTAAATTTATAAACACAAGGATTTCAATTATATATGTATGTAAGTATTTGAAAACATTTTTGTCGTCCACATTTTTACATTTACATATATTATTTTAAATTCATATTCGATAGCTTATTAATCAATCTCCTTGCTACAAGATATTACGACTTATTTGCATTTTTGTTGTTGTACGAGCTTAAAGAGTGTTTAAACTTTAAATATTTTTGCCAAATTATTTCTCCAAAATTTTTTCACAATTTTTTTATTTACATATATCTTTTTAATTTTTTTTCATTTTTTAAGGTATTTCTTTTAATTTTCATTAATATGTATATTATTTTAATTTACTTCAATTTTTTTTTTCAAAAATTTTTAAGGTTTTTTTTTTTAATTTTTATTATTATTAAAATTTTTTCGGTTTTTTTATTTTTATTTTTTTTTACCCACCAGCAAACATTTCAGCAACTTTTCAAAAACCATTTCAACTTTTTTTTCCAAACTATTATGAAAGTAGTTCAATTTCAAAGCTTAAAATTAACGCTTCAAAATTTCTAATATAACTGTTAGTCCTTAGTTAGGTTGTTAGTGACAGTTGGTAAGCGTTCATATACTTTAACTTCGCACACTTTTCTAAAATTTTGTTCCAAGAAGTCACTTTTTTATACTTTTACTTTCGCAAAGAGGCTCGTCGCTATCTTTTATACACAAATTCGAACACTTTTAGCGCGTTCGCCCTTTTACGTCCTTTGACTTTTATATCTGCAATTATTTCATGTTTTGTAAATCCTTTGTATTAACTTTTAGTATCCAACAAGTTTCTTGTTCGCCGTTCTTTTTGCCCGCGCGGCTGCAGCAACGCAACAATTCTAAAACGTTTCTCAATGGCACTTTGCCCTTTTATACCCAACCGCCGGCTAGAGACAGGCCGCAGCAGGGTCAGCGTTTGTAAAGACATGAAACTTTAATTCTAACAAAATTAATTGAGGTACTAAAATAAGCGAAGCGGCGACGGCACGGAGGCAGCCAAAGTGATGCTAATACGAATTCGAAACCACAACGCAGCAATAGTTTTCCCAAAAGCCAGCTTTAGACGTAGGAAAAAGAATTACCAAAAATGTGGAAGAGTAGCGAAGAATGCAACACGCACGACTGCAAGCAGCGCACACGCAACCGAAATCAATAAAGCAGCACCAAAACGCCGAATGAGCTGTGAAGTGGAAATTAGGGAGATTGGGGGAGCAGCTTCGGCGGCGCCGGCGGCGGTGCGGTGACCGCAAACGCGACTCACTCAACAAATTAGGTCTGTTGCACGGTTGCTGAGTTGATCTTCGGCTGCGGCACGACCGCTTGGCGTTTATGGCGTCGTTAAAAATGCATTTGACTAAGTTTTTATTAACTGTAATTGACGCTGCCGACGGTGTACAAAGGTAGAGGTTGGAGAAAAATCGTGAAGAAAAATTAGTAAAATACACATTAAGACCCCGCGCGGGCAGTGACACTGGTCGACAGGGCAGCAGGCGGTAGTCGTTAAACAAATGACTTCTTAAAAGACTTATCAACTCGGGCTTTTGATGAAACAATTGAGAGGCATCGAAACAAATCTGTTTTATTGAATGATTGCTCAATTGGTTGACACTTTGAGAAATTAGATTTTTCCATTGTAGCGATGTAAGGCACGTCATAAAAGTTGTTGAAAAGTGGAATAAAAGAATTCTTCTGGGATTTCCATTTTTCTTCGAAATTAAAAGAAATCTTTTCGGAAATTAATGGTTGCTATTAGCCGCTTTGGCGCATTAGGCGGCAGAGAGTGGTGAGCATTGTGCCTAAACAAGTGATCAAATCAAGTGAGATTAACACAAATCTTTAAATTTTTCAAAAATATTTGCTATCTAAAGATTTGAGTTCAGAAAAAACTCAGAAAATAAAAGCTTTTTTAAGAAAGTCTGTCAAAAGAAGTTTTATATAGAAAGTCGAATATTTTTAATAATATAATTTTTACCTTAAAATATGTAATTACAACACAAAAATATACTTAAAATATATAATTTTCTGCTCCCATATTTTAAAAAATGTTGATATGCTGTAGACGTTTTGAATTTTTATATTTAATTTGTATTTAAAAAGTAATTAAACAATAATGTCACTTAAGTAAAAAATTAATAATTAATAAATACTAACCCTAGTAGCTTCAAATTGCGCTTAAAATCATAAAAGCTTAATAAAAACTCTTTCAAAGCTCTTGGAAATCACTCGTCAAATCATAAAAGCTTCCTCCTTTCAAAAGCTCTTGAAAATCACTCGTCGGGTTCTCTCATATCCGTCGTATGTATGTATTTTGAAGACAGACGATATTCATTGGAGTTTTGCCTATGCTGTCCTTTATATCTAGAATTGAAAAAAATGAGATTTTAGCTAAAGCCATTAAACTTTCCAGAGTATCCAAATAATATAAATAAAATCTGCGATATTTCATAATTAAAAAAAAAAGTTTCAAATATTTTTAAAACACTTTTCTCTTTTTAGAATAAGTGTAAAAGTTACCCCAACTTTGGAGGCTTTCATAAGTTATTAGTTGAAAGCTTAATTTAAATGTGCTTTGAAGCTTTCATATATAAAGAGCTTTGCATGTGAACAAAGCACTGAGGCTCAAGCGCTTTCATCTGAATTCATTTATGAATGCTTTAAGAGCTTTCACAAATTATTAGAAAACATTAAAGCTCAATTTATTTATGTTTTGAAGCTTTCATTTACATTTTCTAATGCCCGGGCACTTTCATGTGAATTCATATATGAAAATGTTATAATATGAAGCGAGCTTTCAACAAAGCATCTTTAGACAAGGTGTTTCATTTACCTCGAGTTCAGTATGAACCAAGTTTCCACATCATCCGCCTCACCGTCCTCCACATTACTTTCTTCTCCGCCGACATTATCGCTAGTCACATTTGAAAGCGTTTCACCCTTGTCCTCTACTTGTTGCTCATTCTGGGCCGTACTATCAATTGTATTTTGGACCATATAAGCGGGTAACTGTTTCTCAGCGCCTGCCGTTTCGGAATTCAATAGCTTGCCCAGTGTGAATACCGGAAAGGCGTAATACTCTTTGGAGAGTGAGTAGCGTGAACTCAACATAGGCACTTTCGTGGGTGTAGTTGGTCTTTCGAGACTGTCGTCAACATACATAATCCGCAGCCCATCCCCATCCACTAACAACTCGTCCTTTTCAACGTCATCCTCCATACTGTCCGTCTCCGATTCGTAGGTGATTTTGTAATTGCTGAAGGAAGGCCGTGTTGTGGGCGTCACTTCCTCATCATTGACGAGGCGATGATTTTGTGGCGGACTCGGCGCCGTCAACGGAAAGGGAGTTGTAGTCGAAGTCACGAGTCTCAGCTGATCCGTGGTCAACGGCGTCCATTGCACCTCGTTAGGCGAGTGATACGCCGAATAGTGTTTGCCTTTTTTAAAGTTTAACTTTTTCACTGTCGGTACAGACTCCGCGGTCGCCGAATCCGCAATGGGAGGCATGGCAGCTGGCGCAGCATAAACCACAGTGGGTTGTGGCGTAGTGGTTGGCTCTCGATTCAGCGCTTGCTCGTGATCCAACATACGTGCCGCCTGACGTATATCAATGGCTTCGTGTTCGTAGAAAGGTATAAGCGTGAGGTTTAAAGTCTGTCTGCTACCCGGCATGCGGAAACGCTCCACAATCGGTTTGGGTCGAAAGACGGGCACACTCGGCGGGTACAGCACTTGCCCCGGCACCGGCTCCTGCATCGGATACTGCGGCGCTGTCAGCATGGTATTCAATATCAGCTCGCCTTTGGGTCCAGTATAGATGAAGACTGGCGCGGCGCGTCCACAGTCGTCGCCAGGCATGCTATCGAATGTGGGCATGCTGAGACGCGGTATGTAATTCTCGCGACGCCGTGCCGGCACCACAGCATTACCAGCCATAAAACGCGGTCTCTTACGCGCCAAAAACGGAGGCGGACGTTGTTGGAAATGCACACGTTGCAGCGGCCTATAGCGGCGTGGGAGTTGCAGGCGCATTGTGTGTTTGCCGATGCGCGTTTGCT
This sequence comes from Bactrocera tryoni, assembly GCF_016617805.1. Taxonomy (NCBI): domain Eukaryota; kingdom Metazoa; phylum Arthropoda; class Insecta; order Diptera; family Tephritidae; genus Bactrocera; species Bactrocera tryoni. The sequence continues at coordinate 78,028,188 of NC_052502.1, forward strand.
GTCGCGTCTGGCGTGTTGGTTGTGCTGTGCGTATAGCCCGTGGTGGTTGCTGCTGCTGCAACTGTACGAGCCTGTGCGGTTGACTGCCTTGTTGCAGCTGTGTTGCGCTCAGCCGCTGTGCATGCAACTGCGTCTGTGGCATGCGGTAGTTGTAAGGACTCGGCGTGGTGTAGACCAATTCTGAGTAGTCGCTCTGCGGCACTTGGTCCTCCAGTATCCAGAGTGGTCGTTGCTGATTAAGGTAACTGCTACCAAGCTCTTTGCTGACGCTCAGCGTGCTGCTTTCGGCGGGCGGCCGATTTATTATGGCAATTGCTGGCTGGAGGCAGCATAAAAGCAGCGCTAGGCAGGATAAGCAGGCGTTTGTGGCAAACATTGTGTCTTTTTAGTTCCTCTTAGCTTGTGGTGTCTTGTTACAAGCGCGTTCGTCAAATGAAAATCGCATACGCCCAACGACTGTTTTTATAAATTGCTGCCAGTTGAGGTAAACAATGCGTGCCCCACATAATATCTGCAGACTACCTTTAATTGTTCTATAATTTTAAAACAAGTAATTTTTTATTAAATTTTGCCGGCTTTTCCGGTTATTTTTGATTTTTTTGAATGTTATTTTATTTTATGTTTTTATTTGGGTGTCTGCCTTTTCCACTTCTTTCTGTTTGCTTACTTTTTATACAATTTTTTTTTTATATTTTTGGTCTCCCAATAGCTCAAGAACTGGTTCTAAACGGGGTTCAACACTTTCGTTGCGGTGAAATTCGCACCAAATTTTTCACTGGTGTTTGATTGTATGTGTTCAAATGTGCCACTGACTTAGTTCTAGCTTGTCTTCATAAAAAGAAACCAAATTGTTGTATGTAAATGGAAAATAAAGGCAAACAGTAATTTTGTAAAATTTATCACAAAATAAAAGAAAAAAAAATTTTTTTTTGGAAAAAGATTATTTTACAATTATTATTTTTTTTATTATTTTCCATGCTAAAAATATTTTTTCTAATAAAATTATTATGTTTTATAAAAAGATATATGTATATTGGGTAGTCGAAAAAGTTTTTTCGTATTTCTAATCAATCTTCAACTTATTTTTTTATATTTTTAATGAACTTTAATGAACCAATTCTTCAAACTTTTTGCCATATTTCCGCTAGAGACATTATTCCATCAGTGTAAAACTTTTCTGGTTTCTTTACTCCATTAAGGGAATTTTGCATTGACCAAAACAAATGGTAGTCCGATGGTGCAAGATCAGGGCTATACCTTTTTTAAATGGTTTAAAACCTTTTCATGATGAATGCCAAGTTCCTTTGAGATATCATGGATGCTTATGTGACCGTCCTGGTCAATATTTTCTATAATTTAATCGACTTTTTCATCGATAGGTCGACCAGAGTGAGGTGCATCTTTCAGATTGTGACATTTATGTTAAGTGAAATGTTATCATAGGGCCTACAAGCCAGGTTCTATATAAGAAACGCTGGTGCCGGTCCCAGCCAGTGGCCGGCGGTCTCCTCTGTTATGTTGTGACGTGACATTTATGTTAAGTGAAATGTTATCATATGACATGTTTACATGAAATGGCGGTGGCCTACAGGCGAGGCATTATACAAGAAACGCTGGTGCCGGTCCCAGCCACTGGCCTGCAATATCACATGGTATGATGTGACGTGTTATGATGTGATGGGAAATGTTATCATGTCACTTGTTTTGATTTAGTGTCATCACAACAACAAACGTCTGCGATCGCAAGTCAAAATCCGATACTAATTTTAAGCCATCCGTATATGGCACTCACCATTCAAATATAAACTTTAACTAAATCTAATAAACTTCTTTAATTTAAAAATATAAAAATTCTTCATAAAATTCTGAAACTTCAGCCACTTACAGTTCGAAGCCCTAAATGGCATCGATTTCAAGTGGAAAAGTGATCCTATAAGTACAATAACAAATGCCCAGTCTCCGCCGCGAGAGCAAGTGCACCGCCTGCGCCATCGTGTTCGTAGCTTAAGTCTTTTGTTTCACTGTTGAGAGTGAGAGCATCACATACAAGCACGTACAAGTGCTGATTGCAACAAAAAATACACAAATTGTGCGGGCAGGCCATGTTAAGCGGCGGGGAAGGGAGTGGCAACAAGTTAAAACGGCCACAAATTGGCGTACAAATTACCTGTTTTGGTAATTTGGCGGCTACTGAAACCCCGCATTTAAGTATGCGCGAGGGGCGAATGACGCGGCAAAACGTGTACGGCGGAAAACTGTGTTTTGTTGCATGCAACAAGCGCAACGCTGCAACAATGCCACACTTCATTGAGGAAGGAATCGTGTAGAACAAAACCGGCGGACGGACATTGTAGCTGTCAAAAATCAACATCAATCAAAAAACAACAATAATAACGACAAGTGTGCTTGAGAAAATAAGTGTAGGCCGTTTTTTCACCGTTTGCTTTGTTGTTGCTGTAACAAAATTATGAAGCGTGTTGAAGGGTTGGCTGAAAGGAAAACCTGTTACTGAGCCGACTCAAACAAATATTAAGAAAATTTTTCCAAATATTCTCCGGAACCGCTTTTTGCTGCTTTGCTTTTGGTTCAGTTACTTGCTTGTTGTTGTTTTTTAAGTATTTTCTTAAAAAATATAAGCAATATAATAATTTCGGTGGATTGGATTAAAATCTAATTAAATGAGGGTAATCTAAAGTTGGCATACAAATTAGGGTAAAATTCGAAAAATTAAAATAATTTATAAAAAATAATAATAATTTTTAAATTAATTTAATTAAGTTAGAACTAAATAAAACAATTAAATATATTTTAACTAAGCGAGTTAAACTAATTTAAATAATTAAAACAAATTAGATGAAGCAAATAAAATTAATTAAATTAAATAATTTATTTATTAAAAAATGAACTTAATTAAACCTAACTTATTAACTGCAAAAATAATAATAATTAAATATTTTTAAATTACTTAAATTAATTAGAACTAATTTAAACAATTAAAACAAATTAAATTAATTAAATTAAATAATGAAATAAAAATTAATTTATTAAAAAATTAAGTTCACTCCACCTTAACCAAATTCAATTTACTTCAACTTAGTTAACTACAAATTACGCCTAATTAATATTTACTTAATTAAATAGAATGTCAAATACAATTAAATCAAAGCAAAGCTCTTTCAACCGCAAAGCTCGCATACGAGCATTATCGCCATCATTTAAATTTCTTTCATATTCCCAAACCCAGTCAGTTGCCAACTCAAGTTCTCAAATCGAAATGAGGAAATTTCAAGTGAAAATATTTGATTTATGACCTACACGCAGACAGACAACACACACACATACAGACACATAGTCGCAAGCATGACCGTTCAATCTGACCCAATATTAGACATAATTAAAAGTAATTTGTGGCAACCCGCATGCAACATACGACCTACTATGCATATGCGTGCAACATAAGCAACAACAACCAATAACTGCCGACAACAACATCAAGTCGTAAAACTGTATGGCAGCAACGCAGTAGTGGCTGCAATGCATATCACAAAAGCAAAGGCGGAAAATTATGTAAGTGCTGCGCTTGTGTGTGCCACAGGGATTTGCGGCTAAAGCAACGGTACCTAAATTAGTGTAATGCAGCACAGTCAAAATATTTAGAATATTTTCGAAAACTTTCGGCTGGCAGCAGTCAGTTGCTGCTCTTCGCGGCGTTAATAAACTCATGCATATGCATGTACGTATGTGTGCATGTGTGTGTCATCGATCACGGGGCTTCACAAGCCATTAGAAGAGTCATTCATCTCCGTCGCAAGTTTTCACCCAAACCAGAAAAAAACACACACACGAAATGAGGAAGAGCCGCGCTACAATTGAATGAAGCTGCTTTGTGGCCATTTTTTATACTTTTTTCTCTGTTTTCTCCTCCTGCGCCCCTGCCTGCGCCGAGCGCACAGCAGGTAACATGCACAAGTTATGAATTCCAGCCGTTGCTGCTACCAGTGGCTTGCTTTAATTGTTGTTATTTAGACTTCAATCAATAATTTCGAGTTTAAACAATTTTTTGGGTTTTTTTCTTTTTTTTTTATTTCCTTGCACTACTTTTTCTCAGCTAGGCATGTGCTCCCTAATTTGCTCTAATGAGCTGGTATAGCGTGTCTTGCCTCTCTCCTTTGTATGCTAATTAAATGAATGTTTATTTTTCAACTAAAATTTTTTCAAATCCCATTTGTTTACTTTTTTAATTTTTTTCTTTTTTTTTAACTTTTTTTTATTTTTTAATATATATTTTTTTTAATTTTGATGGAATGTCGCGCGTGTTCATTGTATTGTGGCATAATAAAGCCACAACTGTATAAAATTTAAATAAAAATTTGTGTTATGAGTTGCTGGCAGCACTATTTGTGGCGGCATGTAAATGCAATTAACTGCAATAAACATGACACGCTTGAATTCAACTTAGGCATGAAGCCGAGTTTGCTGCTTAAGTCTTTTGTTACGGGCAAATTTGTGTGAAATGATTAAGAAAATATGTACATACATATACATATGTACATATATAATTTCTATTTAAGTTATTTTATTTAAAGTTGAATGATATTGTTCTAATGAGAGTTTAATTAAATAATTGTATTTGTTGAAATTAATTTAATTTTAATTTATAAAAATTAAAAAAAATTTACCAATTTAACCAGATTAATTTTTTTAATTTGATATATGTATTTAAGTTAATTATTTAA